>NW_011348459.1:12500-22448 GCF_000735185.1 Notothenia coriiceps
TTTATCTTTTTGTGAAGAACAGTGTGGATGTCACAATATTTGCTGGGCCTAGTAAATATTGATAGAAGCACCGCAGTAATGAAGTTGAGAAGAATACAGGTGCACAGAGAACTCCTCTTTCAATGGACATAGCAGAATATAGGCAGTCTAATCCCAAGGGAAATTGCACTGAAAAAGCAATCCAAATTTTTTCTTCGACTGTTGGTTCCTTATATCAATTTTGTCTTAGCTCAAGAAGAAAACTGTTTGAATGAGAGCTTGGTTGGAATTAATCACTTTGAAGAACTGTCTAAAATTACAAAAGTTTATCATTTGAAGCACTGGCCCTTGAGAATTTGGTACATCAATGGCAGCTAGTTACTTATTTATAATCTCCTGTTTCTTGATGATTGAGGACTATATACATGTTGGTGTGGCTGTTGTTAATCACTTTGGATAAAAACATTAGATAACATGATAATGACTAAGTTGAAAACAATTCAAATACAATTAGAGATGTTATTTATTAAGAGTTTAAAACTCAACAAATTAGCTAAATTGCTTCATTGGAACATGTTTGTGTTTTTCTGGTTGTTATTTTGTTGTAGAGAATGTGCTTTGAGGCATTGTTAAATGATATTCTGTTAAAACCGAGTGTATCTGAAACTTAGCTAATATAAAGGCCACAGCATCACGTTTCTGATGTGATTGGGCAATCTGCTGACCCTTACTTGGGAAATAGCTCTTTAAGGAATGTATGAACTAACACATCCTTTGTGGAGGGACAGAGAGAGAAGACTCTGGGGAAGTTTCATCATATTCCTGGCAGAGCTCTGTGAGGTAGTAGGAAGTACTTAGACGCTGGGTGGCAGGTGTGGATGGGATTTGCCTTGAGATGCCCTGGACATTGTGGTGTTATCTTGGGGACAGTGCCCAAGATAATATAATTGGTTTATTTTTCCACTTTAAGAGAGCTGAATGGAAAACAGACCCCGTGTTTATTTTATTCTGTAAATACAATGTGTCCATCCCTTAGACGTGGTGCTACTAACAACCTAAATGCTTATAGCAAGGGTGAAGCAATGATGGAATAATGGTTTAAACGTAAATACATCATTTCAATAATCACTGCCCAACCTGTAGTTGTGTTCAAATTAGTATACACAATGATAAGATCCGTGTTCCACCGCCGATTCGATTTAAACTGTATGAAAGTATCCTCATTCACTTAATACATTCCCTGCAGCCCTCTGAATGTGATAGAACATGTTGACAAATCTTCAGCTTCTGATTTGAGAATTGCCATGAAACACGGCTGTCCGCGGTGTTTACCTTCATTAAATCCCATGAAAATGACAACAGGCTGCTTCAAAGTAACCTCACACACTTTAATACACACCAGACTGGTTGGTTATTGCAAGATATGCCATTGTTTATGCATGAGATGTTGGATTATAGGGGCTCATCAGTCATTTTGCCTCATTTACACTTTTTGGAAAATTTGAGTTTCATTCTTCAAATACATCATATGTCAGACTTGCTAGGATGTGACAATGAATGACAATACAAAGATACAGTGGAGTTAAAACTGAACTGCGGTCATAAACTGCTTCATCAGAATTCCTGATTATTTATTTTAATCATGATTGTACAAATAACATAAAACCCCACACCATCTGCCTTTGGCTGCCGATATGTGGTGCTATATTTGTTCATGTCATGCCGCTCTGCACCATCTAGATAAAACAATATGATTTTCCTGGACAAGTTTCTTTCTGGTTTTTTATTATGTTTAACAAATTGGCAATATACTTAACCCCAAGTTGCTGCTAATGGCATGTCCAACGTTGTGTGGGGAGTCGTAAAAGATTAGAAAAGGGCTATATGCAGTCAATTTAATATTGACTATTTTACCAAACCCTCGTAGTTCCAGCTGCTTCTCATATCTGAACCAAATGCACAGTCGACTTTAACCTAGACTGCGCACTAAAGAATTACAAGGTGATTCTTGTTGAGCTTGCAGGATTACAATTGGGCTCTTGCAGTTAGAAAGCTTCAACACACAATATTTGTATCCAAATGATTTATTTTTGTTGATATATTTATAATGGCAAAGTGCTGTAACACATAAAAGGCAGCATGTTTGAAAAAACAACAACTTTATATTTAATTAACATAGAAATGTAATTAGCTGTAGTGTAAACATCAATCGTCAATGATCATAAGTACGAATTAAAAGGGCAATCAATGAGGAATGTTACCTATTTAGGCTTAACACTGATGATTACTAATGTTCTTTGAGCACAGGCGGTGCCCTCTGCGCTTGCATATCATTGGTGAAGAGTTTTGCCTAAAGAGCAAAATAAAGAGTGGAGCCTGTGTGAGTTAGTATAACACAATAGTACCATCAGGGTATAACATGGCTACCACATGACCCCTTTAGCACCCTATACATCATTATCTTCTCAGTATAGCATATTTTACAATTGTTCAAAAAATGTCCAGCCCCAATCAGAGCTTAAATGCACTGCACACTTTAATGAACAATATTAAAACATGCCATCAGCTATACGTTTCCATTGTATTCAGAGTCGATTACTCACCAGACAGAACCCATCAAGGCAACACGGGGGAAATTATTCACACTTGCTAAACCTTTTTATCCATTTAATGTGTGAAGCTAGACACTTCAAACATCCCCATTCAGCCCATTTCCCCAAGGAGTGGACTGACACTTGTGAGAGCACACTGCATTTGGTAGCCACTTTGGATTTCATTTTCTACATCAAATGTCTTTCAAACAGGAACTCACTGTCAACTAATTACTGACCCTGCTTTTATAAGAAGCTGTCTTTGCCTGAGGTTAGCATAGAGAACAAAACAAGCATTCGTAATGTAAAACACAGATGTGACTGTTATACTGTAACAGGTCTGAAAAACTGATGATTAGGAGTGACGGTTTGGCATGTAGGATATGATAATACTGTATGTCATGGTTCCAATGGGCTGTTCCTGTGTAACAAAATAAAAAAAAATAGGGTTAGTTAGTTAATTATAACAGAATCACTATGATGTGTTCTACTGTATAGTGTGATGGATTTAGTTGGCAACCAATGATGGCTTGTGTATGGCGGAATCTGCAGAACCAAAAGTTTTGTAATAATGTTTTAGCAGTTTCTTGTATAAGAACCATGCAAAAACTAGCTAAGATTGCCCATCCCCAGAAGTGACAAAATAGCTTTTTCGCAGTCCACACTATTTATTCAGTTCACTATTTAATTGAGGCAAAATTGCCATGAAAATGTTATAAAACTGGTAAGGTTAAGGTTTGACTGCATGGATTTACTGTAATAATGGCCCAAGAGTTGGCGGGTGAGTCCTCTGCACTTTTTCAGTATATAGTATAGTATTTCTATGGCATTATTTAAAACCAAACAAGTCCGGACTCCAACAACGGAGTAAGTGCTAAAACCCAGAGCCACTTTGATTTAAAAATGTTAGGTTTTCTAAATACATATTGGCAGTTAAAACGCGGAAAACAATAACTGCAAAGTCAAATAAGTCGCAACAACAGAGACATTTGAAGTAATTTCTGTTAAAGAAATGCCCACACGACCACAATAACTCTCTGTTTCCGCTTATATAAAACACATTATTGGCATATTTTGTGACTTGTGAGATTGACTTAGAACATATCAATGTACCAACAACTGCTGACTTACTTTTTAATATGTGATTCAAGAATGTTGTGTGTAAATCATCTCTCACAAAAAAAGATAAAACTTGAAAAAACTTGTGCTTGAAAATACTATCAAAATGAATAATTGCAGATGAGGATGACATTTTTAACAGTTGTCAAATTTCCTCACAAGATTAAAATAGGTGTATTTTTGATGGAGTATGCCTTTATGGTCTGATTAATGTTCAGAGATTGCTTTCACCTTGGAAATCCATCTATCACACATCTAACACTGCCAAGATATTTAAGGAAAACTGCCTGCGTTTCATTAAAGTGCACAAATAAATGTCTGTGTTATCAGGAAATTGGGAAAAGGAAATTATATTATATATTATGACCTACTTATAATAAATCTTGTGAGCTGACCGGTGATGCATATGTGTGTAGTCTACTTTTCTCAAACAGTGCATTAATCCTGCAGTTCACTTATTTACAGATATGCGATAAGAAGTAAGAGAATAAATACAAAAGTTAGAGTTTAAAATAGATTGACTATTCAATCAATGAATGCTATTTCGGACATAAATATCTTGGTTAAATAAATGTTATGTCTATTCGTCATTGACTTTTTGAGTATAGAGAAGTTCCTCACAAATGGTTTTGGAGTAGCTTTCTTATTAGACCAAATGTATTTTCACTAAAACAAGAGGCAGATCTCTGAATTACGCAATAAAACTGCAGGAGGCTTTAAAATGATCTCAAAGCCTAGAGGATGTAATGATGTCATAAATATTGTATTTTATCAGTATACATTGCACATCCACACACACCCTAGGATAAAATAGATTTTTCTTTCCCTTAAAAATATACACAAGCCAGCCTCGAGAAAAGGGTAGACATGTCGAGGTAATGAGACTCATTCTCTTATTTTTTCGTCCATTTTGAAAAGAGAAACCCTTGATGCATGGACACCCATTTGTCTTGGTCATAAGTGCCCCATCAACAACCCCTTAATGTCAGCTTGAAATATGAATTATCCTCCCTGTCCCTGAATGCTGTGTATACTATATCGATATTTGTGCGGCTTGTGGCCGTCCGGCTGCAATCTTTTGATGTAGATTTTCTCAAAGACTTATTTTGGGGATTGTTCCTATGGGCTGAGGCCAGGACAGCAAATGGAATGATGGATACTTTACTACCTCAAGTGACTCTCCTCGGCCTCATATAACTTTACAGCCATATTTTACCCTCTTGGTCTTTAAATTAGATGTCGTACAAATGAAAGAGAAGACATCACCACCAGGCCTTAAAGTCATACCGATTGAGAAATGTGTCTGTGACGCCCAAGGCACCGGGGACCTTAAAGGTTCATCTATGTCAACGCCTTGTGTATAACCAAGCAGCCAAAGAGGGGAAGGGCGTGGCTAGAGAAGGCATGGGGCCAAATTGTAACAGATTGTAACCCTAAACCTCTGCCCTTAAGTAAAAATGTATTTAAGGGGTAAGGGTGCCAGTCACAGCATAAATGATGCTGGTCTGGGTTCAGGGTAAGTCCCATCTGCCATTTTTTGCTATTTAGGAGAAAAAAAAGCGTTTCCGTTTGCCCTGTCTCAACCAAGCATTCAAACTGTGCTGGCAAAATCCTCACTTCTGTCCCCCTTGTCCTCATTATATGCACAAAGCTGCAAGTCCAAGCCTGGTTTACCCTGAGAGAGAGGCAGCCTGGGGAGAGACCGGTGAAAGCCATATACAGCACAGCCATGACGTATCGTATTTCCTATCGTATGGGAACAGAGCGATGGAGAAAAGCACCATGGTGCCTAAGCTCCCAAAACATTCTCTTTAGATGGTAAAAGATTGTTTTGTGTGAGTTTAATTTTACTCATATTTTTCAAAGAAGAGGTTTTTTCATGCGGATGGTCCTAAATGGCCCAAAATGTATGACTCAAATGTGGGTGGTGCATGGATTTCAAAGAGAGACCACGATACTCTATCCAAATGAGAGAAGGCCACTTGCTAGACAGCTGCTATTGCTCACCAGTGAGACTGTATGTTTCCACAGACAAACTCATTGCTCACTCTCTTAAACACACAGACAGAATCAAGCACGGTGGCATGTTTTATATTTGCTCGCCCTGTTTCCAACAACATCGGTATGATTAATGGTCTTCATAACTGGGGAACTTGTTCAATGTGACACAAGCTTTTGTCTCTGTGTTTCATCCTCTTCCTCTTCCTGACAGCCTCCAGAGTCTCCCTCTCATTGAAACCAGCTATCGCTGGTACACTGCGGCGGGAGGATGTGATATGAGCTGACAGCACAGTAATAACCCATGCAAATTAATAGGGTGGAGTGTAAATGCAAATGCTAAAAGCACAATACAACAGTGATTAAAAAGCATTTCAGGGTATTTTATCTCGTGGTGTTGCTCTTGCTGGGGAATATAAGGAAAAGACAACTAGGGTCCTGTGCCAGTGCTTATTTTCTTTTTCTTTCCCTTTTGAGAAAACTTAACTTTGATTGTTTTCCAGTCTGACTTACATCCCCCGCACTGAAACAATCATACCACATCCAACTGTGTGACTTCTCAAAATAAGCGATTGAAACATTTTGGCAGTGTTTTATATTTCGCTCAACTTTATGTGTGTATTTTTCTCCCCTTTGATAGAAATAACTCCTGTTATACATGCACGTGGCTTTACAGCAAAATGAATTAACATCCACCTCTCTGTAGGAACAAACCTAGCCTTGGAGCAGGATGTAAGCAGCAGTGGGGCAAATGTATGTCTATTGCCAAGAACTTGCAGTGTAACATTAGTTTTCATTTTTTTGGATGCCAAAATCATATCATCAATTCTACAAGTAAAGTTGTGATCATAAAACTGGCACAGGAAGGGTTTAATTGATGCCCATTTCTGATGATCTGGGAACCATAAAAGGTGAAATAGTCACTTAATTTGACATACAAATGTCCAGTCGCATGTTTGTTTCCACTCTTTGTGTTTTACCTCCTATGCCTTCATGTTTAAAACCAATTTCAAATCACATTAAGAGCAGCCGAGTAATATGGATCCTTTACTCTGAAGTTCCAAATGTCCTTCATATGTTTGAATGCTGAAAAGAGGTGCTGCAGCACAGGCAGTTTGAGAACAATGAAGAGGTTTTTGAACATTAAAGCAAGGAGACATGTCACAGTAGAGGCTAAAAATACAAATATGAACCTGAAACTCAGCACAATAGGGCCCCTTTCAAATGTCTCGGTGCCATTGGTGTAGAGCCATATAGGAAAGGGAGTTGTACAGTGTATGAAACCATGAATAGACAGCAAGACCTTGCATTTTATCACCAGAGGCAGTTGATGAAACCAGTTGAAGTGACTGGATGGTTTTGTGAAATGCTCTACAGAAGGAGTAAACAGGTCCAAGCACCTGTGTCAGCTAGCATTAGCGTCTGCTCTACACAAGAGTCTCTGAGCAAATAATATATCTATTTCAGCTTTATGGACGCTGCTCTGTAGCCGGCACCCTGTGACCTCTCTGCGGAGGAGAATTCATAAAGAGACGTCTCCCTAAAGGGTTAATAGCATATGTTGTTATAGTGGCAGTATGTAAAATCTTGCAAAGTGCACTATATGACCGTAACACAGTATTTGCCAGCCTCTCCTCTTCCTCCATCTTCCACTCTCTGGGTTTTGATGCAGATCAGCACATCACAAACACAGTGTGATATTGTCATTCTGGCACAAAGAGGAGGGAAATATTATTTTGATGTTCTTTGGGGTCCACTTGTATGTCTGTCTGACTGTGCTATTATTTCCAATTTCAAATCTAAAGGACCTCTCCAAATTCAGATTCAGACATGCAACTGTTTTGCATGTTGATTACACTGTGTCACTTAAAGAACTTCTTCTAAAACAGTTAGAAATCTGACCATGGTTGTAAAATACATGGGGAAATGCCAGGCTATTGGTTTTGTTGTATTCACTATACTACTACTACTACTACTACTACAGAGATGTCAAATCTAGTCGTGCCTTTTCTAATTGTGAAAATAAATCAAAATGAATTACCATCTGTAAAATGCTGATGGAAATTAGTGTTTGAGAGCTTTATTAAAACTAAATCTCTTCAGTGGAGCATTGAGAACTAATGTTCTCTTCTGACTTAATGGCATGCATCCACATAGGGTAGCTTGTGACTCAAGCACAAGTCGTGCATAAAAGCTGATATGCCGTAAACAACGAAAACAAGCAGCAGCAGGCAATTGTGAAGTTTCTAAAATAAACAAAACCTTTGTTAAATGATTGCACACATTTTCCTTTTGTGATTGCCATTTAAATAGATTTCTTTAACTTTGGGATTAGCTGATGCTTAGGTATGCCAGCTTTAATTAGTTTGAAGCCATTTGCAATTAACCGACAGTGTCATTTTTTAAAATTAATGAAATATGTTTAAAAACTTGATTAGCTATTCCATATTTGTTCAGTGCCCACATATCCTGTTTATGTACAGTGGGCTGGAAAATATCCCATCATGCATTGTGAGAGAGACAGGACATCTTGAACAGGCACAAATTCAATAAAAGGGCCAACAAACACACATGCGTATGAGCATTGGCAAGCAAAATAATGTTGGAACAAAGTACAACATTCTCTTCAGCTTTCAGATAAAACAAAAAAAAACATTTGTTAAAAAAGTAATGCAGTAGTAATGATAAGATTACACTGATAATTGAAATGACTTGCACTATTTAAACTAACAGAACAATTTAAAATTGATATTGGTTACTTTGGGACTCTTGGGCTCACAATAAAAAAACTACAGCTTTATCAAATATTTATCATTGAATTACTGTCAGTAAAAGTCAGCCAAGGATGACCTTGGGCCTTTTCTTTGCCTTCCTCACCACACACACACCACCTTCAGACACTATAAATAAAACCCCAGAGATGTGGACTGGAGGCCAGGGTGCTAAGTACAAGGGGATGTTGGGAGTGTTTCTCGTGAGTCCAGCTGTCTCCAGAGCTCTAAATCCCTTAATTATGAGGCCAGGGAAGGCAGTCTCTTGGGAGCATTATACATGCTCCTGTTCTGCGCATTTTCCAATCCCAGGTTTTTTTTTCTTATTTCATTCTTCTTCTTTTTTTGAAGGATAGCAGGGCAATGGTGCTTGAGGACATAGGAGAATTAGAAGGTCGTAAACAAGAGATCAAGGGAAAGATCATTACTTGGGTAACTTGAACAGTACTGCAGGGGAAAAACAGGTAGTAAATGCTGCTTTTGATTCATGGAAAAACAAGCTATATGGCTCATAATAATGCATGATTATTTGTACACATATGCAGTTTCCAGCTTTAACATTTCAGGAAACTGTCCTTATATGGAACTCTGTCAGCAGTATATACAGAAAATGCTGGTCAGATCTGGGCAAAATTATTTAAGGTGTGCTATTTTGCAATTTGAAATCACCAAAATTAGAAATAGTGGGGTAAATTATATAAAATCTTTTTTTCTATAAGCCATAAACCAATAATATACACGGCCCAAAAGATTTCAATCCATTTTGTGGAAGAAAAAAACGTGGCAATCTTATGCCAGGCACACAGTGAAGCAATCCTTTTCAGTACACTGTGTACAGATGTAGCACTCCAGATAGGACTCCACCCAGTAGATTCCAACCAAAAACCCAGCGGATCCCAGTGGCTGGGAGATTAAAGCCCTCCCACTATTTCCTAAGAGGGCGTTGCCAAATTTCCCCATTTGTTCAATTACAGGATTTTACCATGAGATGGCGCTTCATTCACAAATACAAAAAGACAACTGGGTGTTGTAGACCTTAGTTTGTGTGCGATGTTTGCAACTCTGCAGTTGTGTTTGCTGAATACTGTAGCATTTCATCACTTATTTGTTATGGTTTTCACCGACTGCTATGATGAAAAAACATCAATATTTTAGATCAAATAAAGTACATCTAATCTTATTATCTTAATTGTAATTCAATAATATATAGTCTTTATATATTAAATAATCATAATAATAATGTAAATGTTTACACTTCTTTATTTTCTATGCTCATACTTTTACCTTTACAATAGTTTGCAGTATATTTTTTCTAATATTGTTGTGGTGTTTTTACACAGTACAGTAGATTGAAGTAAATCAACTCATACATTATCACGTATTATACAGTAATGTGCTGTATTATAAAGTAATATCATACATTAACCCCATTATAGCAGATGCCACATTGAATGGATGAACACATTTATGCATCAATAATTACAACGTAG
>NW_011348460.1:434-1634 GCF_000735185.1 Notothenia coriiceps
ATCACCCCTCTTTAGACCCTAAAACCCCCGAGTCATGACTTTCTGAGTGTGTGTGTGTGTGTGTGTGTGTGTGTGTGTGTGACAGACCACCCAGTTGATGTTATCACACCTCCGCAGCTGATCACACACAACTGTAATTTACATGTGAGTGGGTGTGTGTGTGTGTGTGTGTGTGTGTGTGTGTGTGTGTGTGTGTGTGTGTGTCTGTGTGTGTGTGTGTGTGTTTTCTTTGTCATTGGTGAAATGTTGTGAGCAGTGGCGGCTCCAGAGTATTTCTGTTGGGTAATCTGTGGTATAGGGCTAACCCATAGTGGTGGGGCTCAAGTCAGTATATGTATATATATATATATATATACGTACATACCCGCTATATCGCCCCCAGACAGTGAAACGCCATGCGTGAGATTGATGTGAGATTGATGTGAGATTGATGTGAGATTGATGTGAGATTGATGTCAGATTGATGTGAGATTGATGTGAGATTGTTGTGAGATAGCTACTGACATCAATCTCACATCAATCTCACATCAATCTCACATCAATCTCACTGCTGTGTGTGCAGTTTACTCCGCGCAAGTTGGCGGACTTTGTTTTGCTTACTTTAACATAATTTTTCATGGTGGGGCTAAAGTGGGGCTAAGGGGCTATAGCCTACCCCAGCCATACCCTGGAGCCGCCACTGGTTGTGAGACAGTGTGTGTTTCAGGCAGAGCTTCAGGATAACAAACAGTAAACTGAAGTTACTGAGAACATGCGAACACTTAGCAGCCTGAAGCTTTAGCATAATTAGCTCAGCCGCTAGTCTCCTCAAACAGGGTGACCAAATATATAAAAAGAGACATAAACAACAACATAAGAGACATAAACAATAATTTAAGAGACACAAACATGTAAATAAATTAGTATGTGTGTTTTAGGGTGCTAACAGCTAGCGGTGTGTTGCTAACAGTTACAACCGAGTCTCACGGCATTTCGTGTTATAGTCACGAAATTCATCTATTGATTCGTGTTCACCAACACGATTTCACAATTTTTTTCGTGTCACACAGAACGATTTTAAAAGCAGTGTAAATAATAACAAATTAGAAGGAAAAACAGATTTAAAGAAATACAGATTTCAGTATTCTGACACAGAACGATTTTAGAAGCAATATATTTCTATATGTTTCGTGCCTGCACCAAATAATAACAAATTAGAAG
>NW_011348461.1:0-945 GCF_000735185.1 Notothenia coriiceps
GTTGTGAATCGAGTGGCCCATGGTGGTGGTGGGGTTATGGTATGGGCAGGTGTATGTTATGGACGACGAACACAGGCCACTGGATTCACAACATAACCCTAACCCTAACCCTCACACCAGATACTGACTGGTTTTCGGAGCCCCCCAGACCCCCCCAATAAAGCAAAAATGCACGTTTCAGAGTGGCCTTTTATTGTGGCCAGCGCCTGTGAGGTGGGATGGATTATCTCGGCAAAGGAGAAGTGCTCACTATCACAGATTTTTTCAGATTTGTAAACAATATTTGAGAGAAATGGTTATTTTGTGTATATAGAAAATGTTTTAGATCTTTGAGTTCATCTCATGAAAAATGGGAGCAAAAACAAAAGTGTTGCATTTATATTTTTGTTCAGTGTAACTAAAGGCCCAGACACACCAAACTGACTCCAAAGAACACGCCCCGACGGAACCCGACTGTTGTGTCGCCTCACGTCTCCTGCGTCTTGGCCAACAGTCACACTGGAACCGCAAAGACTTCAGCCGACGGCCAAGAAGCACGTACGAACTGCCCATGCGTGAGTGGCAATAACTCTCCTTACCAGCAGGCGGCGGTAGTGTGTATTCGTCATTCAAAAGAGGCAACAACCGGAAGACAGACTGCGTGATACCCGAGAGAAGAAGAACAGACTGCGTGGTATAAACAAACAACAAATAGCGTGTGCGTTCCATTTTCACTCTACAACGAGAAGCTCATGGGGCTTTCCCGAGAGCTGGAGTTAAATGAAATCTCAGATTTGCCCTTAATAGTTTCTTTAGGTCCCTCACTTCCGTTTCGCTTCTCATGCACTGATTCTCTAGCTGAACAGCCAATCAGAGTAATTTATTTGACCGACAGCCTTTGGCCGATTGCCTACCGATTCCACATGACGAATCGGTAGGTCTTCGGCCAAAAAGGTTTTGGCACGG
>NW_011348461.1:985-21300 GCF_000735185.1 Notothenia coriiceps
AGAAGAACAACAGACTGCGTGATATAAACAAACAACAAATAGCGTGCTTTCCATTTCTTCATTCCAGATCGCCATGATGAAAAATAAACTCTTGCGTCCAGCTGAGATGAAAATGAAAAAGAATAGCCGTCTGTGTGTGCCTTCTTAATCGTTTGTTTGGGTCCCTCACTCACGTTTCGCTTCTCATGCACTGATTCCCTTTGGCCGATTGCCTACCGATTCCACATGACGAATCGGTAGGTCTTCGGCCAAAAAGGTTTTGGCACGGCCTAAAAGACACGACGGTGCGGGACACACCAATCTGAGTAGGGCGACACCACGCTCATCGACGCCCAGACATCTATCGACGGCAGAAAACGGCCCGGTCTGTCTGGGCCTTAAAAGCAAAAGTGCTAAGTTCTTAGAGTTACACTTTCTTGGAGCTGTCCGTTGCAATCATAGGAACCATAAAGTGAATGTAATTTGGGAAAAAGCTGGTGCTTTCTATTGCTATTGGCATTCCTTTTCTTCAGCACACAAACGATTGAAACCATGGAAGTTGTTGAAAGGAAGAATCCTGCTCACTTTGATCTATCATTGCAGTCGGACCATTTTCAACTTTTGAGGCTGGTGCTTTGACTCGTTAGTCTTGTGCCAGAAATGGTGCTATAAACGAAATCAATGTGCTTTATTATTTATTTGTTCATTGTAACGTACAGTCGTTGAAACATTAAATAGACGTCAAACCAGCCAGTAAAGAATTAACGTTGCTTTTATTGCTTTTCTTCTGAAATGTCCCGGCTTATTTCATGCCAAGCAGCTACAGGCAGAATTATGTTGGAGTGGCTACGAGCCAACTCAGAAATGTTTTATTGTTGTGGAAAAATTATTTTAAGTACGCTTTACAATGCAGCTTGAGGCATGCCTGTTCCTGCTGACAGCCCTCTGTAGCTTTTGTCAGCTCAAATGACGTGCTTTACAAGATTTGTTTTTTAAGTAAACGCATAAAAAGAACAATGTCAAAACAGTATGTTGTGAAATGCTCTTTGGGAGACTTTTGTTCTCAGAGGGCTCCATATGCTGTTGTGTTTTTCTGTCAAGCACGATAAGCCTTTAAATGTACCTGATCACCTTCGAGTGTAGCACTGGAAAACTGCAATAATGTATATTCATGCAGGGATAACACTGAAGGACATATATAATTATACATTTTTAAATAATATTCTTGAATGCATGTTTGTAGCTTTCATTTCTTGTTTCTTTGAGGGATGAACTTCTTAATTGGTGAAATAACAGATTATACTTTTAAAGCTGCATGAACCTCCAAGGTGTCCTTCTCACACTTGTGTTGTTGGCATTTTGCCCAAAAGCCTATTCCTCATTTGACGGCTCTGGTAATTATACAAACCCCGCAGACTCCTTTGTGAAGGGTTACACTAATGCTGCTTTATTACTCCTTCTTTGAGTGTAACTGTTTTGACATTTCACAATTTCTTGCAGCTATCAACCTACTTTTGCACCATTTGCAAAGTCTACATGTTAGACAAATATTCTATTCTACTCATTTATGCATTTTGCATGATTAAAACTGCATAGGCTGTAGTAGTAGACGACACAGCGGTGGGATAAGTGACCTTGATGGCTTTAGGGATGTGCTTATGTTTTGAGGAGGTGTTGCTTTAATCTGAAACCTGTCTGTAAAGCGTTCAACTGAGGGCATACTGTAGGTCGTCCCTTTGTGTATCGTTTGCCTTTCAATAAGGGATACGAATTTGAAAGATATGGTGATTTAATTTGGTCGAACTTCAGTAATGATAGGCTACTCGTAATAATTCAACCGCTTTCCTCAAGCAGGGTCACTCAGCCAAATACGGCAATAATCGGTTGTTTGGGCAACTTAAGCCTTGCCCTTGTGCACTTCCTTGGTGGCTTTTACTGAGCTTCGCCATGAAGTAGCTTCATTTACCGCAATGATTTAGTTAGACGTTTCCCTCTTACTTTATCTGTTTTATAGCAAGTCTGATGACTCATGACATCCCACACCTCAAGCTGTGACAAGGGGATTAGATCACATTAGGCGCTTTCACACCAAGTACTTTGCCGTACTTGGTTCCCAGTGCTTAGTTCATCAGAACTATTAGTTCTGATGAACTAAAGAGCAGATCGCGTTCACACCGGAATAAGTCCCTGAGGGAGGATTAGGCAAGTAGAAGCTACTGAAGCCGACACCTCCTCCGACACCTCCTCCGACACCTCCTCATCACTCCACCGCTCCCATGTTTTCATTTGTGTTGCCATAGATTATTCTCTCTCCGTTGGTGCGCTGGGCTAATGCTAATAATGCTAATGCCAGCAAATACAATGGCGGCTTCACAAAACTTTTCCGAGTTTTACGGGGCGTGGTTTGCAATCCGCCCAGCCAATCAGAAATGGGAACCTTTTTCTCCCATGAAAATACCACCTCTCTAGCAGGGACTAAAAAGGGGGTAACTAAGTTCTAGTTCCGCATTTTTTTGTTGTGAACGCAGCATTTCAAGAACTATCGGAACTATACTGGGAAAAGTACTCCGGTGTGAAAGCGCCTATTGGTGTTGGTGTGATATTTATTAGGTTCTTTCCGCAGAGGTATGTATTTCCATTTAATGTTTTCCCAAAACAAAAAAAGAGAAATTGCCCTGCTCGTTTTCCTGTGGATGTGTAGGGGAAAGGTCAGCAGTCTGTGGACAGGAAGCCTTTCTGCAACCAGAGCCCAGAGGCTCACTGCATAGCCGTGTTATTCCCAAACAGGCCTCCTCGCTGTGGAAAGTGCTGCTAAATATTTTGGTATTAGCCTGCCATTGTTTTCCTGTGTGGACCTCAGCCTCGGGTCTCAAGCAGGATGCCCAGAAGATGATATAACACTCGGTGCAATTCGATCGTGGCCTCCGCGATTGAACCCAAGCAGAGAGTGCAATTTCAAAGCATGTTGAAACTATTCAAAACACCAGTGTCCCGTTAACGGCCCAGGATAATGAATTCCATGGTGGTGAGGGCCTCAATGTGTGGGAGACTCTGAGCTTAGCTAAATAAACCTTGTCTGGCTGAGTGGCCCCACTGGTGCCCGGCCCTGTGGGGACCAGAGCCTCTCACAGGTCACTGGAGGGGCTCAGTGTTAATAACAGCCTCATCTAGCCTCAGCTCACCGTCACATCCACAAGCAACATCCCACAAGCCACACCTCGACTGTGGCACAAAGGATAGGCTACTGTCAGCGAGGGCATTGTTAGTGGCTCAGCTTGAAATGACAAACTGCGTCTACAGAGGGTTCACGTGAGTTGTGCTGCTCGGAGCTGATAGCAGAGATCACTGGTCTCCCCGTGGTGGGAGTGACAGGCTCTGATTCTTTCTCTCTTCATTAACTATTCACATTTGCACCTTATGTGCAGATCACCATCGCCCCTCCACGTGAGTCTTCGCAGTTCAAAGGCAGCGTTGCTTGGAAGTGTGCACGACACCCCGGGAGTCGCCGGCCTCGGACACCTGCAGGGCGCCGGGTGCTGAGAGCTTGGGCGTGTTTGGATCAGGGACTGAACTTTTTCCTCTGAAGATGAAGAAAAGGTTTAAGGCACGCTCCCGTGAGAGTGTCTCTGCTCTTTGAAGCTCCTGTCTTGGTGGCTGCTCTTATCTTGGGAAAGGATTATTTTATCTGTCTCTTCTTCTTCTCTCTCACTTTCCATCAACCTCAGGTTTTTCTGACAATCTTTGAGGAGATCTTCTCCACGCCCTTGCTCTTTCACTCCACTCAATTCCAGTTCTCCCCTTTTCAGGGTGCACCCATCCCTGTGTTCACCCCCGCTCTCCTCTCTGCTTCCTCTGCTGCACCCCACTCTCTTTTCTCTTTTTCCCCGATCTCCTCTATTCTACCCTTCCAACACATGACAGACTGTGTAATTAATGAGCATCATAAACCTCTCTTTCTATTAGCTACCCATTAGTAAACCTGGCAAGCCTGTCATTTTGGACAAAAACACACAGCTCCTTCATTTGATCCCCACATCAAAGGGGGAACCCCACTGTTTTCGGCTGAATACACTAATTGTGTCCTCGTTCTGGATGGGGCTACACCCCCACCGCTTCAAAAAGGCAGCCAGTGCCAAGTGCAGATAGTAAAGAGAATTACAGAAGCATAAAGTATTGATTCAGGCCTACATTTGGAGAGGTTTGGACGTTGGAAAAATGAACAGTCATTCAGCGGCGCGCCTGAAAGTCTGCACGAGTGTGTGTTTATTTTCCGCACTTCACTTGCTCTGCTCAGCTTTACCGTAGACACATTTAGCAAAAGAAGAAATGTCAGTGGGCTTAAGGCCTGTTATGAGGGTTTGACATTCTGCGGTTGAGATAAAAAGGAATTTTTAAGTGGGGTTCTCCTATTTTACACTACAAACCAATAATATAAAGTACGGGATCAGCGATATTATTTCGGAAATCTTAAGATAAATCAAACCAAGGAAGACTTTTTTATTACTCTTTCTTTTTTTTTTACTCTGATATTTGCATATGTAGTCTTCGATTTAATGTTGTGTTTATGTGATAAGTCCTCTTTTAACTTGCCTATGAGTTTTAGTTTCATGCTTATGTGTAAACAGCACAGTTTCACACACACACACCCAATCATTTTGAAGATCTCTCAGTTTAAATGTGTGTTTTAAAAAGAAAAGGAGTAACAATTTCTAATTTAGAATTGTTAACCACATCCTCTCTGCCTTTCATGTGGATACATGCAACGTTGATTTGGAATACAATGCCATTAACAATGACTGGGGCATCCAATGCTCTCAAAGGAAGGAGCTGCTTCCTGTTAGTATAAAAACATCAAAGGTGTCATTAGCAGTATATGGTTGCATGTGCTTTGACAACTCCACTTAGCAACTAAGAGAGCATCATTGTTAAGCAGATCACTGCAGCCCAAAATGTGTCCTGGAATATAGTATTTCCAGGTTGTTTCCATCGCCTCCAGTGTGCAGAATGGCAAACGCATGCCAGGCTGTCTTTCCCTCCCCAAAGACCCTCTCGCCCGACACATCCCACGCTGGGCCACCACAATGGGCGAGTCACCGGCGCTGCAGGAATCAACACTGTACTTCAGTCACGATTGTCTTCTGCCCTTTATAACATATATGCCCTTTTGTTGCTCAAGATAAAGGCAACAGTCACATGTTGGAGCTCTGAGCGCCCAGCAGCTGCTCCTCTCTCCCGCTTCAGGCTACACATCCCCCTCCTCACCACCAGGCATCATTCCCTCCGGTGGGCTCTCCAGGCATCAGGCCCCTAACATTGTTACAAGGACATAAACACAGGCAAACCATTAGATCCCCGTCTCAATGCCCCCCCAGTATGCCTGTTTCCAGGGAGAATGGCGGGTTTTATGGAGGAATGAGCTATTGGCCACCAAGGTAGGAGCCCCTCCAGGTCAATAAATACCTACATCAATCAGGCAGGTGCCTAAAGAATTTAGCTTTTGTTCTATGAAGCTTCACCGGCACAAAGGAAGAATTTCAAATGGATTTGATGAATGCCTTAATAACAGGCAAATATTTCCCTCATTTATCCCAGATTTGATGAGGTGTCAAGCTTTAATAACCACGTCGGAGATAAATGGAGATTGATTGAAGGTTTGGTGGTCTATGAGATGGAAGTCTTGCTTTAAACCCCCGCCACCTCCTCTCTCGCAGGCTTCAAAGGCGAAGCTTGGAAATAGGGCCCGCAAAGCCATCTCTCCGTTGGCCTCTTCAAAGGACAGGAAGTGTGTCACAGGGACAGGCCTTCTTTCCCAGCAAATTCGGGCGAGTTGCTATAATAACAAGCTCATCTGTGTGTCTGTGGCAAACTAGTTCAAAGAGGAGTCTGATTCCTCTTGGTAATACTTGTGATGATAGAGTCAGGATGCGGAAACCTCTGTTTAGTGGAAACGCATCTGGAGGGCTGCATTAAAGACGTGTGTCCAGTGAATAGTCACGTCCCTGAAGATGAGAAAATCCTTCACTGAAAATTGGGGCCAGGTTACGTTTTTGATCTTGACTTCCCCGGAAATCATCCCAACTCAGAAATATTTGCATATCCCACCTTCGGCTATTAGCTGCCAACCATGTGCAGGAATTTAGAGGCCTTCCTCTGTAGGTAGTTGGTGGAGGAAGTCTCTTGATAAACGATAATGCATAGTTTTGAAGTTAGAAAGTCCGTTTTTCTACCAGAACATCATTATTTCTAAGCAACACTACTGAAATAGTTTAACGTTTGACATTACAGTAGTTAATAAGTGTGGCAAAATACATCAAAAGGCTGTATCTGTACCTATTAAATTACATTTTTAAGAATTCAATACATAAGACTTAAATACAGGGTGGACGCAGTGGACTAGAGCGTTGGTGTTCGGATCAGGGGAGCACAGGTTCAAACCCCACTGCAGTCAGCATGTCGTTGTATCCCTGAGACACTTCACCCCAAATTGCTCCTGTGGGGATTGCCCACAGTATTGAGTATGTTACTAATAAGTAACATGTAATGTAATGTAATAAAGTTCATGGCCTTATTTCACTTAAAATATGAGGGTTTTATTTGTAAAGTATTCAAATAGGCAAACATAGATGAATATTACTTTCTGTTCCTGCTTAAGGGTTACAATATTATGAGTCATTTTGATTTTGTAACTCTAATATCAAGATGTATTTTTGCTAGGATGTTGGAGAGAATTTCACTTGTCATATTGTACATTATTTTTTAAATGATTTGGCCATCCCCAAGCCTATGGTGTCCTGTATGTCAAAGGCTTTCTTATTGACGCTGTCACTGTCTGACGTGTGCCTCCTGAACAATGGTGGAACAGTGTGGGAACTACAGGAACTGTGATTGGTCAGCATGGGCTGCTTGTTTGTTGTCCTACAAGTCTCTGATGCATGTAGAGGTTGCTGAGGTACCGCAACACACTGACAGATTCTGCTTTTAGTCTTTTGTGAAGGAACCACAAATGGCTGAGGTTTACCAGCAGGGGAATCTTACACTGCTTTGCATTCATCGAATTACAGAATTTCCCCCAGTGTCCGTGCCTAAGACAGGGACACTTTTAGGGTTTTTGGGGGTTGGTTGTTTTCTTTCTACTACTGAAGAAGCTTTAAAGATATCGTATTAGGTTCTACGCAGGCAAAGTGCTGCTGTGACTCATTTCACCGTTTGCATGTGATACCAAAATGGATAATTGCTTAAGATGCTTGTCGTAAAATGCATTGAAGAAAAGGTAAATGATATGTCACACACACAATATAATCAGCTTCCCTTCTACAGACAGATGGACAGATTAACAGATAGCCCTCTACCAATGTGATATATGTTGCTATTTAAGCAGTTCTTAAACTAATCCACTTGCTTTTACAGATGTTGGGTTTTGAGATTATGTCCTACTGTATAATCAAACAAATCCTCCCCTAAGATTTAATCTGCTGCTTTTAGACATAAAAGGAAAAGATACACCATGACACAGAAATGACAAGAAGAGGGTTTTGATCTAAAATTAGAAAAGCCAGCATTTGAAAAACATGTTTTTTTGCAACTTGATTGCTATCACAGAAAGCACTTCCTTCTTAGCGATATATCAACTAATTTCAAACAGTTATATTATAAAAACCTAATTACAGTACATCAACGACACACACTTTTTGTTTTGTGTAATTTATTGGATTATTGGAGATAATTCGAAAGTACAAACCAAAAGAACTTTAGGAAATGCTGAGCAGAGGTAAAAAGCTTTTATATTTTCACATTTTAATACACTGTGAAATTAGGATTCAATGTGTGCAAATCATTAAGGAAAGACATGATTATTATTTTCCTTTGTTGTGTTTCTTCAGGGTTGGTTTTCATTGCATTTAGGGTTTCTTATCTGGATCATTCAACAGTCACAGTTTGAAGATAATAACCAAAACAAAATGTGCATGGAAAAGTGTTAAACTTAATTAATGTTGGGTCCATGGATTGATAGATGCCCACTGTGCGAATGTATTACCGTCACATTGAGCCAATGACAGCATGACATGGCACAGTTGCTTCTCTGTCTTTTATTATATAATCAAATACTTCAAAAGAATATCAGCCTGTTTTGATCTCCTGCCTCAGTCCAATAAGACTGTGATGTCTAAACCTTATTCTCATGCCAAAGACCTCAAACAGACGGACTCACGCTGACCGCAAACATGTTCGATTATTCTGTCCCCAGGAAACCTGTCTGAGAGGATTATTGCTGCAGTTTATTACAAAGAAATAGATATCGCCCAAAAAGTGATTTACATACACCATGGTTGGCTCGATCAGGTTTATTCATTTTAAATTATAGAAAAGCCCTTGAAGCTAATAATTAGTGATGTTGGATGTGTAATTTAATCAATCACAGAAGAGCCATGCTCCATTGAAGCAAACTTTTTACATCTTATTTTTACGTTTTTGTGGTAGGTCCCCTATCATACTGTTTTTCATCAATATATTATAGGTGTCAGATATATATAAAACATGTCTCTGAAGTGTTTGGCTCCAAATACCAAACAGATCAGCATCCCATAATCCCCTCTGTTTCAGCCCTGTTTCAAAAGTGCTGATTCTCTGTCTGTTACTTTAGATGAAAATAAGGAGCCCCTCCCCACGCCCCTCTGAGAGATATTTGGTTAAAAAGAACCCAGTGGTGCTCTAGGAGGAGATTCAGGTGATAAGGTGTGGGGTGTTACCTTGGTTGGTGATTGGCTAATGGTTACACAAGCCAAAAAATCGTTATGACATCATAAAGTGGCCACAATCTGATCAGCTCATTTTCAGACAGGTTTTTATATAAATGGATCAGGACAAAAAGAGAGAGAATCTTTGTTCCTGAAACTTTCAGAATCTCTTATTGACGGTGAAAGAGAGGACTCATAGAAAAATGTTAATGTTTGTAGACATTACCAATGAGTTACTCTCGTGGAGACGTCAGATTTCGCATGCAACGATAAATTTCAAGCGAGAACGAGACTGCATTGAATCAGACACTTTCTACGTGTACCAGTGGCATGATAAAAGAGGAGAGAGTATACAGGTGCTACATCGCAGAGGACCTCAAGTCAGACTCAGACTTCTGCGAAAGCAAGAGAAGTCGACGAAATCGGCGTCAGGAGGGAGGTCTCGGACCGTTCTTCCTTGGTCGTAAATCAGGGTTGGTTTGTACAGTCTATTTATTGATTGAAAATGTTTGGTGGGAAGAGACAAAAGTTGGAATTTTCCGAGGGATAAGTCGTTAGGTGAAGAGTACAGAGAAGATGTAGTTTGTACAAGGCGAGAAGAAGTACGAGCAGATGAGGGAAGATGCTAGTTGTAACAGGGGAGAAGAAGACAGAGAGATGTGTTGTACACAGGGGAGAGAAGACAGACGAAGATGTAGTTACTGTACGCGCAGGGNAAATGGATCAGGACAAAAAGAGAGAGAATCTTTTTTCCTGAAACTTTCAGAATCTCTTTACACAGAGGGGACAAGACATGAAGAGGTGCATTTTGCATGATAGGTCCCCTTTAAGTCTTGGGACCCCTTCAGGAACCTCAGTTTTGGGAAACACTGAGTGAGTTTACATGCATTAGCTTGCAGTGTGGGCTGAGGTGTAAATCCTGATCTTCTGTGGAGTGGAATTAAGGTTTTATTGATGCTTCATCTGCGCTTTGAACAGAGAGGGACCATCGTCAAGTCAACCAGAAAAAGACGCGGCGTACCGGAAGTCTCTACACCAATTTTCAAAACAAAATCAAGAAATTAAAAGAATTCACAACAAATGGGCCAATGTGGAGCTATTTCTAGAAGATTAGTTTAGCTTACTAGGACTTGGGTTTCCTGAGTTAATTAAAATGTGCAATGATTAAATAGTAGGAGTTTAAATATAGGCTTTGTGGACTAGCATTTTCTAGTTTTGTATTACATGTGACTTGTTAGACGCCTTTACCCAAAGCGACTTACACTGTGGACAATCCCCACAGGAGCAATTTGGGGTGAAGTGTCTCAGGGACACAACGACATGCTGACTGCAGTGGGGTTTGAACCTGATACCAACATCAACGCTCAACCCACTGCGCCACACGCCTCCTTACATTCATTAAACAGATTTGAAGGTGTATTGTCACAGCTTAGTGGTTGGCAATACAAATATTTAGTCTCCAACAATGCCACACACACTATACTTAAGACTTATAAACAGATAATGAAATAACACAGTGCAAGTGAAAGAAAGTTGCAATAAAATGCAGGAATAAGTAGGCTAACTAAGCTATACATCAAATTCATGTTCATTGAAAAGTAGCCGGTATTACATATATAAGAAATTGGCTTTTGTGTATAATGATATCACCACAATAAGAGGAATCATGCTGTAATAAAGGAACACATATGAAACTATTTTAAAGGCAGCTTTAAAAAACGATTAAGAAATAATAAAGACACGTAAAGCCCACAAGGAATATACTTAAACATCAAGAATATGATAATATAATACATGCAGTATATCAGAACTTTGTAAGTGGCAGAGCTGTGCAGGTATTAAAGATGTATACTATATGGCTAAAACTAATTAAATATTGGATTATTTTCATAAAAATGTGTGAGTATTTGGCCACATGTGTATTTCAGTTATGCTAATCATTGCTTTGTGAAGCCAGTGTCTTAATCAATTAAGTGTTTTATTGTGAAAGCGTGGACCGGAAGTCCTATATAGTCCTGTGTGTGTGTGTCTTCTCTCCGGATCAAAGGCTCGTTTGGCTCTCAGTCTTGCGGTCCTGAAGCTCCTCAAGCTCCTCTGAGCGCAGTCTTCTGACGCTCCTCTGTCTGGATATTTGTAGCAGGTTTTCCATTTTTCTCCTCTGGATTATATTCTTCTGATGGTTTTCAACTCCAACTCGATGCATAGAAATGGGTAAACTGCACTCGAAACATGGTAAGGTTTCTTATTCCTGAAACAAGTCACAGTTCTTGTGCTGCTGCGATACTTTCCAGTATTCATTGTCTGACTTTCTTTCTCTCTAAAGCCGCTATTTGTAAACCGAGGGAGAGCCCAGAAGGTAAGCGCTCTTATATTTCCCTTTTATTATCATAAAGTCTCACATTTCGGTCAGTTTTGTGACATTTAAAAAAAAGTGTCAGCTCATTAGAGAAGCATTACAGCGAAGACTCTCTGCAGATACCGCTTGTGGAAAACATGAGTGTAGCGCGAACAAAAAACATACTTTATAGCTGCTAAATAATACGCTTCTTTGTTTTCAGGCGACAGTTTTGTAGTCAATGCCTGTTTGGCAAGAAAGGGAATCGACGACTGGCTCGTGAAGCAGAAATACTACTGCACGAGCTCTCGCCTCGAGCCGCGGGACTGTCACCACAAGAATAACTGCGGTCTGACTGCACGGGTGAGTCCACGAGGTTCACGGATTTATAGTGAAGTAGCATAACAGAAACGTGTGAAATTGTGCATGTTTGTGACATTTATCATTAGGACTGGATTTATTTTGCGCACCAAAATGTGCGTTTGAATGCTTCTCACTTTATCTGCAGTTTTGCATGGGGAGGCTACACTTAGTCTTGAATTAATGTGTCTGTTACTTCACTAAAAGTCTTAACACTTTCTGTTTGTTGGACAAACTTTAAGCAATGTTGAAGAGGGTGGATATATGTTCATGTTTTCAGGTGGAAGAAGTACTCAGATATTGTACCATAGCGTCGGAAGACTATTACAAGTAAAAATCCTGCATTCAAAATGTTACTCAAGTAAAAGTACAAGTGTATGAGCATCAACATACTTAAAGTACCAAAAGTAAAAGTACACATTTTGCCGATTGGCTTATAAGTATGCTCTGATTTGAGTTATTGATGCATTAATGTGTTTATCAAATCTTGCAAAGGGGAAGCAAGTTTTGCAAAAGTAGAAGTACTCTATGAACCTCTAATTTATAGTGGGGTAGAAGTACAAAGCAGCAAAACAAGCATCTTAAAAGTCTACTGAAGTACTTGAGTAAATGTACTTAGTTACTTTACACCACTGCATGCGGCTACAGTTAGTCTCAAACTAATGTGTTACTTACTTCACTAAAAGTCTTGAAAACGTTCTTCTTGTTGGACACACTTTTAGCAATGGAGATGAGGGTGGATATATATTTATGTTGCTGATTTTAGACATTGAATTAGTTGACATTCTGCAAGTCAGTGACACACTTTAAGTTGACAGTTCACACATAGCTGCAAAAACCACCAGCTTGTAACTCTTATTTGATTATCCAAAGGACTCAAAAGCTTTTTTGTCATATGCACAATATTTAAAGCGTAGTTGTTTGCATTGAGCAGCTGTAGTGCCAGGATCTAACAACAGTGCAGCATTAAGATATTCAACAAACAAAGACATTAAATGCAAGAAATATGTGCAAATGACACATTGGTGAAAGTAGAAGTGCACATGTTATATTAGAACAAAACAGCTGGTCCCATATCTGTTGTTTTTGTGTTTATTCTTGTCCAAATGGACGTTACCTCTCTCTCGGGCACTCATGTAAGGAACAAATGTCGGTACCATCCTATGCACTGATCTGAGGTTTCTTATTTTAGGGAACAATAGATCAAGACTGAGTTGAAAGCATTGCAGTGTGACAGTCTGGTGACAAGTGTGGATTGCAAATTATGCTGGAGAGAAATATTGGAGGTCACGCTTGTTTTGTATTTTGGCATTGCCGTAAACACCGTGCTGTTGTTGTCAAGTGGGGAAATCCTTTGGAATGGCTTCAGAGGAGCCTTAAGCCTCTTTGGTTAGCGAGGCCTTCCTCAAAGGCAGCATGTTTGAGGAATTGAAGCCCATCAAGGAAAAAAAAAATGAAATCAGTTTCTCCACCCACGATCCAGACACTTTGAGCAGAAATGCAATCATCCATTTAATGCAACCCAGAATCCAGGATCCAGGATCTCTTGCATTTTGACACATCAGAGCAGCCATTATGTTGTGACTCTGATTTGATTTGACATCTTGTGGCGTGATTGTCTTTTCCAAATGTCCTTTAGGTGCTTACCAGTTTTTAGAATTCTGTTAATTTGCATGTAGCTGCTTGTTGAAATACTCTTATTTTCCCCTTTCTTTCCCTCTCATTTGCTTTTTTATGACTTTTGCTCATTCAGCATGCAGCAGTTCTTGTGGAAAGGTCATGTTACACCATGCATTTAAAGTGATTATCATGCGTGCAAAGTAAGATACAACTGCACATGCTGGGTTGAAGAAAGAAATTAGCCTTTTGGTTTGGGGAATTCCTTGCATGGATCAAACTTGAGGAAGTTAGAGGCAACAGAAATAACCTCATTCTTTGGACCTGACTCCAAAGTCCTCCATTGTTTTGTCCTTTTCAGCCAGGGGGCTTTTGATAGCAGCCATGGTGTTGCAGGGTGTGTTAGTAATGAGAGATGTTGCGGTGTTTTTGCGAATGCCAATTAAGTGTGCATGACGTGCGCGCGATGGAGTGTGGTACATGTGTTGGAACTTTTCAACTGGCTTTACATGTTGCACCCACATGGTGTCAAAGTTACTAATCCTGACATGTGCCCAAAGCTACAATAAATGTCTCCATGTAGTAATAGGATCCGACTGACTTCAGGCTTTGTGTCTCCGGGCCATTCTTTGGAGATTGGTTTTATGAAAAACACCTGAATCTGTGTTTACTTTGTACAGCGGAGAAGCCATGCCATTGGTTGCTTATATGTCGAGTCGGCTGTAGAAGCATGTAAAACCACATCATTAGCATACGTTATTACCCCAAAAAACTAATATTCATTACTTTGTTCCTGGAAAGGTTTTGCTTTTCCAGTGGTGTGTAAAGTTTTGGCTCAGGATGGAACAGGAGCCCCTGCTGAAATGGTAAAAATGTGGAGTTAGTAGAGCTCAGTTTCTATTAATAATTCAAGTGTTGGTGCATAATGGCTTTTGAAGCGTAGAGGGAAAATGAATAAAAGACGAAAGGTGTTTCCACCATAAATATGTATTTGGTTGCTTTTCCTTTGTTGTTTAGCATTTATTAAAACTAAATCCAAAAACTTTTAATATTTAATTTACTAGTTCAAACCGTGTGTGTTTGCTTCTTGCTGTACTTCTTGTGTTAAAGAACATATTCATGAAGTCGTGGTTTGTATAAGTAATGAGAGGAGGGTAGCAGAAGCATTTACATACGGTGCTTTTGACATTGAAACATCCAGGACTTTGGCATTCAGACTTTAATTGAAAAGGACAACTCCATGTTCAGTGTAGACACACATGGCATGAGAATTTGTGATAGATGATATTTCCTCTCACGACTGTGCCACCATTACTGCAGGCTCATGTTGAGTTGTTAAACAAAGACATCAAAAAGTGTTGTTGCTGTCAGATCTCACAGTCTGCTTATTCTGTGGTTAGATGGCACATTTTAATTTTGGTGGTCTAATGGATAGTGAGGTGGGCTGATGATCGGAAGGTTGCGAGTTCAAATCCCGCCTTGAACACCACTACTAGTTTGCCCTTGAGTAATGCACTTAGCCCTCAGTTACTCCAGGGAGAATGTCCCTGTAATCGGTCATTGTAATTCGCTTTGGAATAAGGCTTCTGCTAAATTGTAAATTATATTTTTGGGAGAATAAACCCCACAGATCCTCAACTCCGGTGTGTCTCACTCATTAACAACGCAACACAGGGCAGCAAGAACGTTGTCTACAGTAGCCATTTTCTTATTTGAGGCGGGGGGTGGATGCGTGGGCCACCCGAATAGGTTAAGGGGCCTTTGGCTTTTCTTGCTGGGGGGTTAGGGGTGCGGTGCGGTGCCCCCACACATAGAATCAAATTCTGTGGGAAACACTGGATGCATTCAATGTATCAGAAGATGCCAATTTTGCACAAAAAAGGTCAAACCAATAATGAATTATCTAAATATTTTTCTATTGATTGAATTATCGATTAGTTGAGTAATTGCTCCGTGTCCTGATGTTGAATTTTTACATTTTGTTCAAGTTAGAGTTCTTGAAGAAGAAGTACACACATGTTAAGAGCTCCCAAAGTTTCCACAGTATTGATGAAACAATTTCATTTTTAAAAATATACTCAAAGGATTACAAGTAACCAAACTTATCCCTGATGTTAATGAATTTAAGCCTCAATTACTCCCCGTATCACATTCGTTAGCCGTATTAAAAGTCTTAACGCTCTGTAAGAAGAAGTTTAAAAGCTCGACCCCACGGTGCTTTCAAATAAAAACAGAAGCTAGAATGTGAGTCAACTCTATGAGCTTTAAAAGCTGTCCTTTTTCTAAAGAATACCTGGTGAGATAGTTATTTATAGCCGCTGTTCTTTGAGCCCCCCCTCCCAGCTGAACCAGGGTCTGGGAGAATGTGGGTCGGGTGTCAACAGTGGGGAGTCCACGCTTGGAATTCTTTTGATGTGAACTTTTCCAAACCATATTCCCAGTCTGATACGAGTCACTTTGAAGGGCTGCTAACAGTTCGTCTTCATTAATGGTTTTAAAATAGTAGCACAGATAGATGGAGACGTAAAGACTAACTGGAGATCTTTGATGATGTTTCCATGCAGTCAGATGTTTTGAGTGGTGTGGGCAGGTGGGTCTCTCAACACATGAGATCCAGGTCATGTGAGCCTTGGCACACTTTCTCCCCTGTGTGCAGCATCGTGTCTACACCTACCCATACATGTGATATGTTATGAAGTATTATGTCGCTGACGTGGGCACCGATAGGCTTCTGACTTTGGAGTTCTGTCATTAGATGCTTCTCTTGGCAACAGATGAATGATCTGACGTGTAATTAAATAATGTCTTTTAATGGTTAAAACTCACACAGTTACCCCCTTTTCTATTCTTAAAACTCCCCTCCCCCCCTCCATCTGTTTCTAGCGTTCACCCTGTGGCCTTGTGTCGGTTGCGGCTGATGAAACGAGACTGCATTTTAAGTGGGCCACGCTGGGAGGTGTTTGTAGTGACAGTGATGGCTCCTCCTCTGTCAAGCCCTACCCTTTTTGTTGTAAAGAAAGCTACCTCTAGTCACCCCGAGCTGCTGCTCTTACAATTCCAACGCTTGTGTATATTTTTTCAATCTGAGCTCCCATCAACTTGTATGGAAGCGCAGACAAAAAAGGTACGACAGAATTCAACTCAACAGTGAAACTTCTGCCCCCAACCCCCTCGTCTCCCCGTCTGTTGCAAGCCCTTTGATTATTATTTTTTTTTGAACGTTTTTTTTTTTAAGGCCTAAAGCTTTTAAACGCATTCCCTCAGCCTCCGAGTCTGATAAAAGACATGGCAGGTTTCTGCGCCCCCTTCGTCTTTTTCGCTTCTGCTTTTTCTCTCCTTGTCGTTTCCACAAAGCGAAAGGCTCTTGTCTGGAAGCTGAAAGCACCTTTCAAATGTAGACTCCTCTTCCTCTTTCTCTACTTCTTTCTGTCCTCTCCCCGTGCGTTCTCTTTTCCCACCGGCTGGCCTCTTGTGTGACGTATGCCCCTCTCCCACCGGGCTCTACCCCCTCTGTGCTCCCAAGGGACAGGAGGGCCTGTTGTTGGTCTTTGAAGAGGCTGGGAGAAAAGTTGGGAGCCACGCTCTAAAGAGAAAAGCCTATGGAGAGGAGGGGTAGCACCTGGCTGTGTGATTTCTTTTTTGGTGTTCCCATGAGAAGATGGCGTGGAAGGGGCTGACGTCAACATAGCCGAGGGTCCGGGACGTTCAGGTGGCTTTAATGTCACATCCGGCATCGTGTGTCACGTAGATTACTTAAACCTGGAGGAGAGTCTCCTGTGGGACAAAGCACAGCGGATGATTTGGTTTCTGTGAAAGGCGCCTTTCGGAAATGTTTCCTGTGAAAGAATGGCTGGTTTAGAGTAAGTTAAAGCCCCAGTGGCACGTTGACATTTGATCAGGTTTATCCACTTCCTTTTTGGTGCTAAAGCATCTCCTCTCCGTCTGTCACATGTGTTTCCAGATTACATCACGTACCTTTTTTCTGATTTGATTAAGAAGCGCAGTGTCAGTCAGTGTTTCTGTTGGAGAACATTGGTGCTGGGGAAGATTTCAATGTCCAGGGCAAATGGGAGAAATGCTGGTGATATATTATGTGCTTATAATTGAGCTTTAAAAAAACATTGATAGGGAGGCTATTTAAAAAAACATTATCATGCATGATTGATATTTGATTACAAATAAATAAAAAGTCCTTTCAACAGACTTGTGCATAAAGGAGATATTACCCAAACCTCATATTTAGCCCTGCATATTCTTATATAAAATAAATAAAAACTAGAGATGTCCCGATCCGATCACGTGATCGGGGATCGGAGCCGATCACGTGATTTTCAAAAGATCGGAATCGGGAGAAAAAAATCGGGGATCAGGATTATTTATTTATTTATTTATTTTTAATTTTGTATTCAATGTTACAAAACAAAAATGACCATGTTCAAGTCTTAAAGTCATCCTGAGGCCTTAGTTTTGGTTTCAAATTACACAACATCATGTATGTGTTGCTTCTTTGGGGCTTGTTTTCATAGACCTGGTTGCTTATTTCTCTCACATCTGGCAACAGAGTGGGCAGGGCGCAGTGTCTAATTGTAGCAGTAAGCTAACGAGTAATGAAAGCTTTATTTTGTTTTGATCCAATGCTGCACAACTGAACTGATCCAATGCTGCTGTGAAAGAAAGAAGCTATATCCATGTTGGATAGAATATCCAATTTAAATAAAAAGATAACCTTAAGGGACAACTTGAATAATTTTTTTCTCTTAATGCATTGCATCGGTATCGGCAAATTGTCAAAATCAAATGATCGGAATTGGATCGGGACATCCCTAATAAAAACCAATCCAAATACGACATCACAATATCTTAGACCTCATACCCTGATATCAATATTGAGACGATTTTGTTGGTTTGACTATTGGTGAATAAAATACAGACAAAATGAGATGTTTGATAAACAATCATCATTAATGTGAAGATAATTACTTAAAACAAAAATACAGTTTTGAAAATGACATCACTTTGCTGTATTGTTGCCTTTAAAACCAGGAAAAGATAACACTACGATATTGCATATTCAAAATCAAAGACAATATCTAGTCTCATTTTGCAATATTGATATTTCCCCCAGCCCTAGTTTAGTTGTAGAGTTCTATAAAGTACCATAGCTTGTTTAAAGTTTGTAAAGCAATGACTACCCATCACTTGTAGGTGTAGGAATAAAACCATGTGTTTGGCATCTGAAATGAAATGGGGCTCATGTACGTGCAAATCTGTTTGTGCATGTGCAGTATGTCTGGAATCAGCTGTCCGGATGCACTCCAGAGATCAAAGGATTCTGGGGGAATGTGCTCTAAATCTCAGGGGATTAGCAGCTCAGATTGTGCTTTGTTTCCCAAAATATATGCTCGCTATACGGATAGCTGTTGATCAAAGTGTCTCTCGACACCCTGTCACAGATACATTCAGGCTGGAGGGGTTTGTTTCACGCTTGAGGGTGGCATTTATTTCACAGCTCTAAGAAACGGTTTGATTTTCACGATGTTTGGCTGTTTAGTCCTCCTTTGTTTTGAAATCGGACTCAGATTGAAATGGCTTGCAATTAAGAAGCATATGCCCCGTGTGCTGGATAAACAGTGAGATATCCTTGAACACATAATCAACCCGAATAAAGAGTTCATTTGAACTGAAATCTTAATGCTTATGTATTTCAGCCTTTGAGGTGTGTGTGCTATAGACATGCTAATTCCTTCTGCTTCAGGAAACTGTTCCTTCCCACGTTGGTCTTGAAATGTGAAAAGAGAGAGAAACATTGAATTGTTATAGAAAGTAGATGATAGATAACGGATGGTTTCATGCAGCTAGTATGGTAGAGCATAGACATCTGCAACAAGGCAAATAGGTTTTATATAAAGTTTAACATTGATAGAATAATTTAGATTCTTTAAAAGTTGTTTGGGGCTTTTTTCCTTTATAAGAGTGTTAGGACAAATGGACTAGAACATGGGGAAAGACACATAGATAATGATGATAGTTAGATATGGTGATCATCAGTGTTTCCGCCAGACCAGGGCTGAGAGGGCGTCCACCCCGAGAGCGGTGGGGGGGTGGGGGGTGTGACGTCACGTTGTGTCACGTGACTTGAATTTAGAATTGAGCCGTCCCTTATAGATACTATCTCTTTACGTATCCCCTGCCGACAGGGACACCCCTCCTGGCACGGTCCTTGGAACATGCGGCGGTTTTTTGTTTTTTTCCGTCACAGGAACGCGCTTTGCTGGCGGTGAAAATAATCCCACCAGACTCCTTTGCCCCTCCAACAGAGGGATGTCCTTGTCCTTTTTCCTTTTCGTCATTTCAATCGATAAAAACTCTCGATCTTCTCTCAAATTGTTACATTTTTTTGGACGCCCTCGGCTCGAGTTCGGGGCGTTCCGAGCTGAATAAGACAAGACGCCCCCCCCTGGCGGAAACACTGGTGATCATTATTTTTGCACATGTGTAAAATAGTTATGCAGTATTTCAGGACTTTGAACAATAGGTTTTCAGTTGCTCCATATATACTTTAAAACATAACATTTTTAATAAAAGCCTTTTTTTTTTTTTAACTTTAATGTTGCTTTAGTTTTTTCGTCTCGGATTTGCCTTACTGCGCACTACTTCTATAGTCCTTATCATTGTGAATATACTTTGTAGTTATTTAACTTTTTTTATTTGTTATTTGTGAAAGAAACTTGTTTAGATAAGTGCTCGTAAGATCAAGTTTATTTAACGTGGATACCCTTAAAAGTAACAAACTCAGGACCCAACCCTAGTTATGACAGAATGACTGTGTGAAAAGGCAAACATCTCAAGTTCTTATGTTATGTAATATAAACAATAGTCTGTAACAGGTTCGATATTTTGTGCGTCGTATTAGAAGAATCTCTAGGTCGCCCGGGCTCCTGTTGTGACGCTGAGCTCCTCTTTCCATTTGAATCAGCCACTTGGAAGGCTCTGCTGAAGTGGGTGTTTAAGTGTTTAAACCCTGAATAATTCTCTCTTGTTTGTTTATCAGATCCCCTTGCGGGCTGCGCTCTGGCCCTTGCAGTAAGTGCTGAATAATTTGACTGAGCGTCTCTTAAACAAGACGTGATCAACATCTGCATAAAACTGCTATCAAGCTCTCATGAGATCGGCACATGCACGCAGGGCTGCTCAATTCATCGTATTTTAATCGCATTATGGCTCGCAACGATTACGAAAACAAAGTAATCGAAATAAAACGATTATTTTTTTATTATTACTTTTTTTTT
>NW_011348461.1:21356-29278 GCF_000735185.1 Notothenia coriiceps
AATCAACTGCTCAAAAAATACTGCTCACATTTTTTTTCTCCAATAAATGGATGTTTTCAAAGTAAATGGATAATCCTTTTTAATAATCGTGATATCAATTATTGACCCAAATAATCGAGATTATGATTTTTGCCATAATCGAGCAGCCCTACCTACATGCACGGGATGTGCCACGAAGCACACAGACACATTTCACATTTGTTTACCCTAATATGGGAATCCATTCATCACGGCGAGCAGATGCAGAGGCCACAGCGTGATTCCCCTTCACTTGTTTTTCTTGCGAACGGGTCGTATGGGAACCACCAGTGCTGGACCTATCACGATCCTGCTGTTGTATTTACCCTCCTTGTGTTTGAGCGCTTTGGTGACCAGGGCAGTAAGGCCACCTGAGGAGGAGCAAACGCAGGAAGTGGATTTAGGTAAACAGAGGTGGGAGGGCATTGTGCCTCCCACCGACACAGGTTTCAGGACTCTTCAGCTCTTCCTGTGGCGCCAGGGCTGGAGGAGGTCTGGATTGTCTGTTAGGGGATGTTTTTGGTGGGAGGAAAGCCAAACAGAGGAGCGGCCCTGCTGAAAGGAAAGCTGTCCTACCCTGGTGTGTTTATGCTCCACAGGTGCCGCAGCCTAAAGAGGACCTCACCCATAGACTCTCAGTGAAGCAGGACAACCCTTTGCTCCCTTAAGGGCCATTTGCCCCGTCAGTCAAACACACATCTCCCCCAAACAATTCCTTGCTCAAGTTTGAAAAAATAGCATCCTTGAGTCAAGATTTATGAACTTCTAGAAGACTGCTTCGACTTAGGCCTCTACTAAAGTGCTCTTGTCCTTAAGCATAACATCACTTACTGCCCGTCCACACAGCGGCGTGCGTTGAAGCTTGCCGGCGGGCGTGCCTGAAACTCGACCAACAACCAATCACATGAATCTCCCGCCCCTCACACACAAGCAACGATTTGATTGGCTTGAGCTTGTACTGGCAAATGATTCGATTGGCTGACGCTTCTGCCGAGGCTTCAAAAGTTGAACATTGCTCAACTTTTGCAGCGAGCCACGCCAGCAAAGCTCCGCTTCCCACAATGCAGTTCGGCGAAAAGTGACGTCACCCCATTCAAAGTGAATGGTGAAGCTTTCAACGCACGCCGCTGTGTGGACGGCGGTAGGACAGCGGTAGGTTTTTCGATTTGTATATTCCAACCAGCCACCGTTAGCAAAAGAACTGGCGATTGCTGACGTATTTGTGCAGATGTGTATTTGTGTGTGCAAGGGATGGCATCGTTATACACACTTCCTTCAAACTTGACAGAAACAAAATGAAGCCTACTTAAACCATCTTTCCGCTTGTCTAACAATCACCAAATCACAGAGTGACAATAAACCCTTAATTCTACTGAGTTAGATGTGAACATGTGCAGCTCTACACAATATTTGTCCTCACTCTATATCCTTTCACAAAAAGAATCGACTCGCTCTTTGGGGGAAAACCATTAATCCACAATGACAGAAATTGCCCAAACACAGCCGATCACCAATAGCCAACATATTTGTACAAGTGACCAATCCTGTTGAACTTAAATCCTTATTCTCTCTCCTCGGATGTACCTTTCTTTTCATCACAAATGGTTTACAGAGAGCCGCCTCCTGAATGCTGATGACATGTCATTCACTTATATTCAAAACCAATAGAAGTGATAGTCGTTGAATTAATTAAAGGGTTGAGACTAAATGAATGGATCACGTATGCCTTAGCTTTCTCATGAATATTGTTTCCTAGTTTTTGGATTGTGTGTATTTCTTTTGATAATCCTGAGTGTTACTGTGAGTATGAGCATCGGTAAAATGATTTTGTAGGAACTTCTCTCTCCGCTGCAAGTTCATTATGGTGAGCTGTGACACAAGCCACTAATTCCAGAGAGCTATGAATAGCAACCGGCCACTGGCATCAGCGCACTTGTATATAGTTGAAGTGTCTATTTCTGCTGCTATGTTTACTCGCAAAGTTGAAACACTCTCTGTAATTACAGAGATTTTAGGTCTACAGTTAAAAGGTCAGATGTGAGGGATGTTTAGAGGTAGTGGCTTGTGGCTAGCAGGATGTCTGCTCCAACAGCGTGTGTGTAAAGGCATGAGTGTATGGATATGTGTGTATAGGCAGAGAGGAACAACGGCCACCTAGGTGTTGAGGTCGGTGACATCTGGTCAACATGTTATGCACACGTCAGAGGTTTTATCTTCATGCCACTCGACTCGACCACATGGAGCTCCGCTGTTTATTGAAGTAGTAACTGGCACCGAATGAAACAGGACGGTTGAGACGTTGATGTTACTGTGATTTTGCAGGAATAGTAAGGATCTGATTATAATATCACCTTTATGACAAATCAATAGTTGTTTTTTCACTGTGTGTACCAAGACTATATTGTGATGCATTAAGATTAAATGTAGCTTCTCAAGTATCACTGAATACCGCCCAAATGCACCATGGTTAGACACCTGCTGCTAAGAGCTGCTAGCTAACATTACCTAGCTTTCAACCGGCTGATTTCATCCTGGATTTTTTTGTTTGCTAAGAAGCGTTATCAGGGAAACAACCGGCATCGTCTGAAAGTTTACTGCCTCGTAAACACATTCACTGTACCAAAGAATCGCGTGACATCCCTATCTGGTTCAGTAGATAAGATAATATAATATTAGCACAAAGCAATAGCTATTATTTGCATTCCTTTGTGTAATCTTAAATGTTACGTCTGGATCAGATTATGGTAACCACATTGAAGAGAAGACGGTGATGTCTTTAATTTAGGACCTACACTTTTCTCTTTGAGGGAACTTCACGTGAGCTCCGATTTTCAGGCCATCTAATCTTTTACATGTTTAAAACGCAACAAAATATTGTTAAAACATAAAAGATGTCCTGTTTTCTCGAAGCTACTGACATGACAGGTTACAGAGGAGTTTCTCATTTGGCTGTGGTTAAAGGGTTTAAGTGGCTGTCACTTTCTAGCTACCCTCGAGGTAGACTTTCTGGCTAAAGCCTTGTTCCTCCCACACTTAGCAGCACTTGAGTCTGGCGTCTGAAGCCACCCAGACAACTGAAGGACTGTCTCTGCTCAAAGAGAGCTTTTGACTAATTACTTAGACCCTCTAGACACAGTGGAGCACACTCACTGTTAAACACAGCACGCATGGAAGCAGGCATGTTGCCAACTAGTGGCCTTGAATGTATAATCCATCCAAATGTTGCAATAATGATTGACACACATGTACTCTCTGTGAGCTCATGTCAACCTCAGCAGAACTTGTTTTTTTTGCAGAGGAAGTTAAAGGTTCCAGTCAGAGCAAACTAATTTCCTTCACGGAGATGAGGTGTGTCATTTTGCATAAAACTTCCCCTTCTTCTCCTTCTCTCCTCTCATTTTCTCATTCTTTGGAACGGAGCTTCACTTTGAATTCAGAGGGCCATAATGTTGTGATTTGTTACTCTTGGCAGGCGGAGACTACCTGTAAATCAAGGCCAAGCGACAGGCTGTCTCCATTCCCCTCCAAACCATAGCTTCCTCTTGGGAATGCAAGGTCCCAGTGTGGAGTTCATTGGCTGGTGGAGAATGTGTTTTGTGGATTCACCTCTCGCTCAGATTCCCCTTTAACTCTCCGACTCCCAGGGAAACTTGAGGATAAAAACAGAAATGGCTTTGCTTGTGCTGTCTGCTCACATGTTAACTCAAATGCCTTCTGGTAGAGTCCCAAATGACGTGCAGTTGTCCTCGCTTGTATCCCAACTGCTGCTGTGTTTCTGCCAATTTGACTAAACCCTAGTTTTGATTTGCCTATTAAGACATGAAATACTGACCTTTGGGAATCATTATTTTGATGTTCTCAGGGACTTTTCTTGACAAAAACCCATAATCATTCCCGACATTCGGACGCCAGATCAGGACCCTTATGCTGTCACTTTTTCAACGCACTGGGAACCTTTTTGCAACCTTTCAGTTTAGATATCAAAACCAAAGGTTCGGCTTTAAAAAAAGTTTATTTTTGAAGAACCAATCCCTATTATTATTATCACATAATAGCAACCTAAAAAGAGTGTTTCCCTCAGCCCAGCATTTGTTCAATATGCTCTGAGCTATTGTGGGAACTTTTCAAAAGGGAACATAGTATTGAGTAAGATATTAGGTCATGTGAAAGTTAGTCTTTGACGGTAGAAAACCTTTTAAAAAGTTTACTTAATTTGTGTATACCAAATATTGAGCTGGGAACAAAGAGACTCATCAGAATTGTTGATGTTGTAGTTTTTTTCCTTTGAGCCCTAACTGCTCAAAGCGACGATCAGACATCGTTGAATTAAACATTTAAAGATGGAAATAAAACCATCCATTGCTGACATGGAGCTTGTTGCGTTACTTCAAGTACCAAGAAGAGCAGGGAGGGTAACATCCATGGATCATTGTTGCCTTACGAGATATAAAACAAGAGGCTTTTGAAAGTAGTAACCCTAACCCCACTACTGTGTATTGATACGTTATGTATTGTACTGGAGACCACGCACACCCCAAACTCCCTCACCCTAGCTCGCAAACTATTGCTTATTGCTCATCTGTTTTGTGCATCACTAGTAGTGTTGCACGGTGTACCGATGCTTGAAAGGTACCGCGATACCCTGCCGTTAAAAACGTTACAATTCCTCCGTTTCATTAGTATCGGTACTTTAAGAATGACGGGGAAAAGCACCGTTTTAATAAGAGCCGTGTGTATTCAGCGCTCTGCTTCCACTCCCTGCACTGCAGCCGTGCCTGCAGTCCCTCCGCTCTCAAGCACGCTCTAAGTCCCTCCCCTCTCTCGTGCACGCGCTAGCTGCCAGAGCATGTGAGAAAACAAGAAGCATGGCCGCAAGTAGGAGTGCAACTGCCGCTGCGCCTCGGCTTGTTGACAAAAAAGACGCCAGAAGCGAAAAACTAAAAAGTTGTATATAGATGAGAGTAACACCTACGTCACTTCCGGGCAAAAATGACGGCCCCGCCCACTTTTGGGGGAAAACAACGCTGTCATTTGAATGGCGGTCCATACAAATTCTGAAGTTTTTGCCCATCCGATAATTTTTTTTTGAAAACCGTGGATTTTTGGATCTTCAAAGAGCTCGATTACGATGGCCAGTCAGGCAAACAATTGCATTCGATCATTGGTAATTGACAATCGGTCTTGATATATGGTTAAATTAAAATCAGTAGGCGAGGCTGTAATTTCTCCAGCTGTTACTCATGAGTGAGGCGGAACATAATAGTTTTAACATGCCAAAAAGCTGCTGTCGTTTATTGCACCTCAAACATTAAAACAAATCCAGAGTTACGTGTTTCTGTACTTCCTCTAAGAAGAAAGGACAGTAACAGAAGATCTCTGTGGCTTCAGGCTCGATCGCCATTCAAATGGCAGCTGTTGTTTTCCCCAAAAGTGGGCCGTAAAGTGACGTAGATGTTACTCTCATCTATGAAAATCGATAGCCTACTGCTATATTTAACCATATATCGAGCCCGATCGTCTATTTCTAATGGCTTAATGCAATTGTTTGCCTGTCTGGCCATTGGAATCGGGCTCTTTGAAAATCCAAAAATCTCCGGTTTTCTTACATTTCTGATCGGATTGGCAAAAACTTCAGAATTTGTATTGACCGCCGTTCAACTGACAGCATTGTTTTCCCCCAAAAGTGGGCGGAGCCGTTATTTTTGCCCGGAAGTGACACATTTGTTACTCTCATCTATAGATGATGCTTAATTGTATTTAATACAAATTCTAGTCATTTATTTTATTTATTGTTCTCATTGTTTAAAAGTTTGTGTTATAATTTGTATTAAATACAATTAAGCATCATCTATAGATGAGAGTAACAAATNTGTGTGTGTGTGTGTGTGTGTGTGTGTGTGTGTGTGTGTGTGTGTGTGTGTGTGTGTGTGTGTGTCCATGCACATGTTGTTTATGTTGTTTATTTTTTTCCAGGACCCACAAGTGCTGTGATTGTGTGCCTTTTCCTTTTGTGGATAGCATGGCCATTTATCTCCGCACGTCAGATTACCGTTGCAAACACTGCTGGTCACATTACCTCACCCACATCAAAGGCTGCCTCCTGAAAGGCTCAGTGGAATATTAGCGAAGATTTACAGCCTTCATCTCCACGCTTCAGAAACATGCTGATCTGAAGTAATCTCCCTCCCCTTCTCCCTTTTTGTGTTTTATGTGTGAAGTTGGCCAACACTTTAATGACCCATTTACAAAACTTTTACACCTGCAAAGATAAGCTTTTTACGACTCAGCCAGCCCCCTCGGGCGCTAAAAGCCTACCTGTTTCTCAAAGTAACAACCTTTATTAGCTTTTAAAAAACATGTTACAACAGCTATTAACATTTATCACGTTGTTTATCTCGGAGAAAAGAAGGATACAAGGTGGCAAGATCAAAAGTCCGACTGCATGATCACCCCTCCAGCATTACAATGCACTAAAGGCAGAGTGATTTCATTTTCTACAACCAAAAACATTGGGCTTCAATCACAAATGTTCTCCTAAAAGTGGTTGTAAAAAGACCACACTAGTGATTAGTGTTGTCACGATACCAACATTTGGGTTTCGATACAGATACCAAGTCAAGAATTGCAATTCCGATTCTTTTTCGATACTTTTCTTAAAAAAAGGGAAACAGTCTTAAATGTAATTATTGTGCTTTATTTCACACCAGAACCATAACACAAACTTTTAAACAATGAGAACAATAAATAAAATAAATGACTAGAATTTCTATTAAATAAAATTAAGCATCATCTCAAACACCTTTTTTGTTTTTCGCTTCTGGCGTCTTTTTTGTCAACAAGCCGAGGCGCAGCGGCAGTTGCACTCCCACTTGCAGCCATGCTTCTCGCTTTCTCACATGCTCTGGCAGCTAGCACGTGCACAAGAGAGGGGAGGGGCTTAGAGCGTGCTGGAGAGGGGAGGGGCTTAGAGCGTGCTTGGGAGGGGAGGGACTGCAGGCACGGCTGCAGTGCAGGGAGTGGAAGCAGAGCGCTGAACACACGGCTCTTATTAAAACGGCGCTTTCTCACCGGAGTACTTTCCCTGTCATTCTTAAAGTACCGATACTAATGAAACGGAGGAATCGTACCGTTTTTAACGGCAGGGTATCGCGGTACCTTTCAAGTATCGGTACACCGTGCAACACTAGTGACAATACGACACCCTCTGTCCTTAGACCCTCTGTCCTTAGACCCTCTGTCCTTAGACCCTCACATCGTACAAGGAAAAACTTCCGGAGAAAACCCACAGTTTAAAGGGGAACATGGAGAAACCTCAGGGAGAGCAACAGAGGAGGGATCCCTCTCCCAGGACGGACAGACGTGCAATAGATGCCGTGTGTAAATTGAAGAGATAATACATTTACAGCATAGGTAGTCCAAATGTTTGGAAATGCATGTGTCTGTAATAAGAAGATGAATCCACGAGGATGTCAGCAATCCTGTGGGAGCCATCAGGGAAGTAGTATGATGAGAGTCAGGCAGGCCCGCAGAGACAGGTTCAGCCACGACTCGAAGTCCAGGACTCAGATCCAGAACTCAGGATAGAGGATCCAGGACACACGACTGCTACAGGATCAGCCTCGACTCAGGATCCCGGCGTAGATAGACACAAAAAAGAAATTTGAGGGAAGCTGGGTTAATCGAAACATGAGAGTACACAGGTACAGACAGACAGAAGGAAGAAGTAAGGTGTCCCCCGACAGTCCAAGCCTATAGCAGCAAAACTAACGTGTCTACATACATGCACTCCCTTAGGATAGGTTGAGGAAAAAGGGTAGCAAGTACGAAGAAAGGAACAGAGGTGAAGAGGCACACGCAGGGAGAAAGGTCCCCACTGGAACCTTAATTGGAATTAGATACCTATC
>NW_011348461.1:29318-34818 GCF_000735185.1 Notothenia coriiceps
ACACACGACACTACACACACTACACGACACGACTAACACGACACACACACACACACACACACACACACACACACACACACACACACACACACACACACACACACACACACACACACACACACACACACACACACACACACACACACACACACATTACAGACGTGTCGTTGCAACCTTTTATCCTGCAATGCCAGAGTGTTGATTTACTCTGACATGCAGTATAATTTGACTTAATATATAGTATGCAAAGAATAACTCTACTGAACCGCACCTCCTCCGAATGCAGAGCTTTTTTCTTCAACCTCCCTATCTGGTGTTTGTGTGTCCTGGACTAGAGTTAACACGTTAAGCCCTCAGGCATGTGCTGCCTCCTCAAACCCCTGCAGTCTCGGTGTTGCTGACCACGCACACTTTAATCATAGCTTCCTCCGACCTGCCTGGTGATGGATCCCGACTCGGCGGCTATAATTTCCTTCCTGGGGTGCAGGGAGAGGAGAGGGTGTGCCGTGACTGACTGGTGTCAGGCATGGGGCCGCAGAGTCTGGAGAGAAGGTGTCTGTCTTTGATGTTCCCTCCGAGACGTCAAATTACACGTTAGCCCTCTTCAGTCGGCACAGTTAAAGGACCTGCTTGTACCAATTATTTATCCAGTTTGTCGTCGACTTCGCTCAAGAATGACTATATCTCTAGAGGTGGTGAAATATAAAGTTAAACAAAGTGGTCAGGATGTGGAAGAGAAAGCTTTAATGGTCACTTTGGGCGTACCTGTGGGTTCAGAATGACGTTCTGATCAAGCACTTGAATTGGGACTTGTTGGGGAAACTAACGCTGCTAAGCTGTGTAGTATTTCTGAATATTAAAACGTGTACTAAATGCACAGCGAGGTGCTCCAGATTAAAAAGCATCCACCAGATATCTTTTGTTGTGTTAATCGGGATGTCAAGGGCTCGACATCAAACGCTATACATTGTGTGACCTCAAAGGCATTGAGTTTCTTATCAAAGCCATAACACTGCATTGTAAAACACCGCAGATATGACTACCTCTTGGCACTGCTTCTGAGCTCAGTTTTGTTCATTTGTTTGGTTTTTGTAAGGCTCTGACCCGAGCATCGGTTGTAATGGAGCACATTTAACAAACTGTGTGTGCTGATAAGCCTGATAGTCAGGAAAAAAAACCTGATTAATCCGGTTTGGCTAGAGAGAAAAGCAGAGAGATATTAATTTGCCACGGCTCTCAGTCTGTAGGTGTTGTATGAAAACGGGCCTCGTCTCCCCTCGCTCCATAAATGGGACCGTCTCGCGTCATGCTAGACGATTATCTGAGATCTTTATTTCATGTGTGAAAAGTGATCCCCTTTGAAGCCTCACTCAGAGGCAGCGCTTCACTACCTCACATCAACACTCTCTATCTTGGCTCCATCTCGAGGCGTCATGTTTTACTGCTGCGCGGAGCTTTGAATGGGGCTGTTTAATGCTTCTGGAAGGTGAGGAGCACTCCAGCGTGACGAACGGCAAAAAAAAAAGAACTGGACCGGAGTTTAAACTGCTGTCTGATGACGACCGGTGGTCCGTTTAGTGTTTTTTTTTTCCGTCCTCCCTCCACCACACGTACCTCACATTGCAGGATAGGCACCGCTCCAGATTCCAGGAGTTGTGTTTCGGTGCTTTGAAACGGCCTCCGGTGTATCTCAGTTTACTCTGCGGGATGGTGGAGAAGGACGGGTATTTCCTCTCCTGAGGTCCTCCGAGAGTAACACTACACCTATAAGCTCATTTGCAGCTCTAAAGCTAATACTGCATTTTTTGTTGTTTTACTTCTGGGTTTTCAACATCGAGGCCATGCGTGATTCCTATAAATTCCCATGCTATACGGCTGTTTTCGTCATTAGTAATTCATAAACCTCAGCTAATGGCTGCTATCCAGACGAGGCAATCATTTTATTTGCCAACTAACTACGTGTATCTTAACGTACTTGGTGCAAAGACATTAAGGCATTGTCCAGTACTGTCCCTTTTTATTGTTTGATGCTAATCATCGTCTACTCTACCTATCAATCTACACATACGTAAAGATATTGGACATGGTGTAGCTGCGATGAATATGACACAAGTGAGGATAATCACCTCTCACTTTCTGTAATGCTCCACTCCCCCCGCTCCAGTGCTGTGCGGCTTTAATGTGAGTGTCAGTGACCTCAGCCGTCTCCTGTTTGAAAGACCCAGGGGAAAGCAGACGTGTCCTCGGAGAAGCACCGCCGTTATTCCCCACTTCCTCCCTTGTCTCTGTCACTTTTCCTGTCTCGCACACTTGGCTAAACGCTCTTTCATGTCGGCACCACTGCTCCAAACGTTGCAATCCTGAAGGTGTTTTTCTTGCGATGGGTGAGGGGCAGAGCAAGAGGCACCGAGGCGCAGTCCTAATGAGATTTTTCCTGGGTTTTGATGGAGTGCCAGTAGCGCTGCCATTGCTCCAGAGGCCTGCCTCCGCTGAGCCTTGGCGCGCGATCAGGGGGATCTGTCGTTGGCCGCATAAATTGTCCGCCTGTGTGGTGGGTCGAGGAGGCAGACAGCGTAGAGACCAAGAGGCCTTGTGGGACTTTCCCACAATCACATACAAGTACATATTACTTGCACTTTAATGTACGCTTTTGCTTTCAAACACTCACAGCAGGAACATTGGCCCAGTGGGTCCATGTCTGCAGTGCCAGAGAAAGGATGAGGCAACTTTCTGCCTTTACTCGCATGCCAGCCTGCACTCACTGTCTTTTTAACTTTCCCTCTTGCTCTCTTATCACCGTACAATATGGACCCTGCAATGCAAAATGAAATGGAACAAGCTTGTTTCAAACTTTTCAAAACAGACTTTATTCAGAGTATCTCAGCTGTGCAGAGTTTTCATTTCAGCTGCACCGTTATGCTCTAGATTATTTCCAGAAACTCTCAATCAATATTATACTTATTCACCTGGGTCATTCAACATTATGACACTATTTTAAAGAACATAACGGTGTTCAAACTGCTGCCAAGGTGTCTGCGAATGCCTTTTTAAGGCTGTCCAATCCAACTTGTGAGCCAAAGTGAAAAGCAACGTTGTTAAATATGGAATTTTCACTTAATTTCCTTAAGAATTGTTTTAGCATATTGTTTGTTATATTATAACTTAGTACTTTTTTTTTTTTAACGCATTTAAGATATGCAACACTAAGCTGTCTGTGGCTCTTTCCTGCTGTAACGCTGCAAATTTCCCCTCTGTGGGACCAATAAAGGGATTCTGATTCTGAATGTGGCCTCAGACCGCCTGGATCTATATGGACATACATTTATTAGGGTTTCTGCCTTTATATCAACACTGCATGCTGGATAGTCACAATACATTTTTGTTAAATTTACTGCATTATTATATATTTTGGCTACATATATTACAAGAAGACATGTTTGCATTCGTAAGCTAACATAATTACATTGAACCTTTATCTAAGTGTATCAGATTTATGTGCTTTATTGTTGAGTAAATACTTTGGTCTAAGGCTTTTTGAAAGTGTGTGACAAAAAGATGCAAGTGTTCCTCGATCAAGAAGAATTGCAGTTCAAGTGCTTCTTCTCTTATTTACAACCGTACACCAAGATGAATTTGAAACTAGTATTGATTATAGGTTCACTATAGCTGACATTATTCAACTCAAAAGCCTGGTGTAGATTGAGTTTTCCTTGCTATACTATTTTCGAGCTGACATTTTCATTAGTAAGGAAAACACACTAGAGTGGTCACTCACTTGTTCTGTAAATATTATTATTCTTATACGCTGTCTTTGGTAGATCCAAATTCATTTTTATAGAGTGTGCCATGGAAGAAGTTTGCCAAACAGTTCTTATGGCCAAACCAAACAGGCCGTTAAATGGGCGAGCACAGTGGATGGGATGTTGTCATGGGGCAGGCACACTGTGTTCTGTGTTATAGCCAAGCAATAAATCACTTTATGTGGAGTTTAAAACACTCAGGGGACATACAAGCCCCTTGTCCTAAAATCCCCCGAAGAAGCTCCCAAGGACCTGGCTCTCGTTGAAAGCAGAACGCTTTACCCAGCGGTCTCCACAGAACATTTAACATCATGTCTGGAAAATTGTTTTATCCGGTCCCGGGTGCAGCAGAAAAATGCATGTTTGTGTCCTGAATCCAACAAATCTGATCAAATCTGCCGAAATAAGTGGAGGTGACACTTTGCTGTATAATTTATAAAAACAGTTTGGGCTAGAGCCGGGCAACACATCGATATTATGATATGAGACTAGATATCCTGGGAGATTTAGGGTTTCGTAATAGCGTAACGGTACGTCCACACAGCAGCGTTAAAAAAATCTTTGAGGTGGGCGAATCTGAAGCTTGGGGATTTTTTGCGACCAACAACCAATCACATGAATCTCCCGCCCCCGACATACAAAGCAATAGCAATGTTAAAACGAATTAAACTGGATATAAAATCCCCAAACAGGCGAAAACCTACTCATTTCACCCACTGTCTCTGCCACCTCCCTCCATGCCTGGTTCCTCCGGTTTGTATCCCGGTAAGTTATTAGGGACTGGTCATAAAGAACCGGGTCATTTGCTACCGCAATAACTCATTTCTCCTCCATTTTCATGAATATAGAAAATGAACTGCGGTCTGGCTCTCCCAGCTTGAACGCGGTTTGATTGGCTAGCGCTTGTACTGTCAGATTTGCATAAACGGGATTTGATTGGCTGACGCTTCCACCTCAGCTTTAAAATTTGAACATTGCTCAACTTTTGAATCCTGAGATGCCTGGAAATCTCCGCTTTGCTTCCCCACAATGCAGTTCGGCGAAAAGTGAGGCAAAGTGACGTCACCCCATTCAAAGTCAATGGGCAGAAGCGTTGGAAGATTTTTTTAACGCTGCTGTGTCGACGGGCCGTAAGTGTTGTCTTTTCCTGGTTTTAAAGGCAGCTTTACAGCGAAGCAATGTTATTCTCTTTTTTAAATGTATCTGAATTCTGCATTTTTGAATTATTTGACTTTACTCACTTTACCAAATCCATTTACTCAAGATTATTTATTTAAAATATCATTGTGTAAATCATCAAATGTTGAGAAAAAGTGTCTCTGTTCAACCGTATAGTGTCAAAATATAAATATCAAAGTGTTTGGGAAAAAAAAAAAATGTTGATCTTGACACCAAGCAATATATAGATTATGAATTGTAGCAAAATTATCAAATTATTCAACACCCAATGTAAAGCAGGCTTGATAAGCAATCAAATGATAAAGATGATTTTATAGCACAGATATTATCAGTTGTGAGGGTACCACTTTATTTTGTTATGTTTAAAGGTGGGGTAGGTAATTTTGGAGAAACCAGCTCGAGTGCGCTAGAATTTGAAAATACAAAGCTGGAAAATATCTGCCACTTCCTTCCAGAGCCCCTCCTCCAACACACACGAACGCGCACATGACCAATGAGGGCACGAGATAAGTCTGAGACTG
>NW_011348462.1:0-2109 GCF_000735185.1 Notothenia coriiceps
TTGTGTGTGTGAACGTGTGAGTGGAGTGCAGCCTCATACAAAGGCATTATTGTTCGTGTGAGGGGGCCTGAGGGGAGGCGGGCAGTCTGATTGGTTAAGACTATTGTGTCTCACTTTGCCCATTCTCCCTGTCACAGTGGATGTCATAAAGTGGCTCTCTAACTCTCTCTCTCGTAAGGTGGGATCATCTGAGGACTTTAGATTCAGAGAAATTGTTACTTAACTGCAGACTGAGGAGGCATGCTTCATGGCCGTCTGTCAGCCGTTTGTAAGCATGGCGTGATGTTGTAGTTCTTTAAACAATAGTTATTTTCATTATCAATCAATTATTCACTCTAAAAGTTTTCACAAAACAGGAAAAATCATCTTCAAAATCCTTTTTGTCCAAACAACAGTCATTTAATTGGGATTTGTTATCAATCATCAACCATTTCAAGTTTTTAAAGCTTAAAACGGAGCAGGTTTTTATTACTGCGGTCTATTAAAGCTCTATCAATTTCATTTTGTATAATTAAAATTGATTAATGGATTCGTTTAAGCAGCACATCCGGTGTGTTTTCTTCACCTCCCCTTTATAAAGAAACCAAGTAATTTTGACGTTTACATTTTTATAGGTAATATTTTGTTGTGTGTTGCCCCAGTAACTAGACAATGATGCATTAGAGTGCGTTATTCTTGCATAAATAATCAGTCAGCGAGGCTTCGCTGTGACAGACTTCTGTTTGCCAGAGAGGAAGTGTTTCATCTCAGCAGAGCTTCGGTTTTGAATTACCCATCATTCCACACAGGAAGCCATCCCTTAGGATTTAGAGCAGCTGATTGGCTGTTAATTGTTTCCTGTTGTACAGAAGTGGTACGATGTGGGTCATATGGTGCACAGAGCGCTGTAAACAACACGTTCCTTTGGTTTTGTGCTGGCTGTTGTGCATGTGTATGTAGGTGTGTGTATTTACTTGCCTCAGTCAATGCATTGATTAAGCATCACACTTGTTTTTGTGCTTTTCCATAGAAAACGAGACAGTGTGTGTGTGTGGCCAATCGGTACACTTGTGTATATTTTCTTTGTGCTGAACATGTGCGCAGACCGAAACGCTGTCACTGGAGGTTCGGCTACTTTCATGAAAGGAACCATTAGTACATAATCACTGTAATAATCACTATGAAAAAACTCTCCTAATGCCGTTCTTAGTGCTATTCACAAGCAGGACCCACATGTTTCTGCTCCCGTACCATTAATGCTAATAGCGGGGATTAGATGTATACTTTGTGTAGCATGTAAATGTGTCTGTCTTTACTGAGCAAGTGAAAACCTCCAATTGCACCCTAATAACATGCTTCGGTTCAGCCAATCACAGGCTTTTGTTCAGATTGAGTCATCTAAGTCTGAGCGTGTCTGAAGAGATTGTCACAAGGAGACTCTTGGGTGTTTCGCTGCTATCTTTAGTAGCACTCCAATCTGAAGGATTACTGCTGTGGACGTAGGAGGGAACACTTTGCTTTAGACCGACTGCTGTGCTTTAAATTTGGCCTCTGCCTGACAGCTAGATTAAAGAACAGATGTATCACAGATTGAATGTTTGATGATGCCCAGCAGGAAGGGTCCGTAACAGCCTGTAGGAAAGAAAAAGGTGCAGAAAACAGGGCAGTTTTCGGCTCGGATAATCAAGCCCTTTTTTTGTTGAATTGTAGCTGCAGGCTGAACACATAGTTGTGGAATTGCAGCATTAGTCTGAGGGGAAACGTGAATGGAGCCCAAATCCCAAACTTTCCCAGCCAACTTTCCCAGAAGATGCTTAGGCTGGCACCACGATCTGAGATGGGGAAGCATTGGCTGAGGTGAAACACAACACGCTGAGTGAAACAAAACCGCACACACACACACACACACATGCACAATTTTAGGCAGTGGGCCTGATCCCAGTGATCCACAAACTGTCCCACCTTTACACCCCCTCATCTTTCCTCCCCCTTCTCCCTCTTTTCTCTCCCCTGCTGTGGGTCTCCTCAGGCGCATGAATGGAAGTCTTTATTCCCGGGAGAACTGGTGGGAAGAACGAGAGAACGAGAAACAGGGATGAGGGAGGGGGGTGGGAGGGAGGGAGTGAGGCA
>NW_011348462.1:2894-12184 GCF_000735185.1 Notothenia coriiceps
GAGGTGGGGGGGGGGGTAGTTCCCACAGGGGGGAGAATGGTCAGCTACAGAAAAGAGAAAAGAAGAAGAAAAGGAGGGATGTGATAAGGAGGGGGGGCAGTGCACAAGGCCACAGGGGCAGAGGGAGACAGCGTGATGTCAAAGCCAAGGCGAGTGTGTGTGTGACAACTAGAGGTAGAAGAAGTACTCAGATATTGTACTTAAGTAAAAGTAGAAGTACCAGAGTGTAGGAATAAAAGTCCTGCATTCAAAAGGTTACTCAAGGAAAAGAACAAAAGTATTGGCATCTAAATATACTCAAAAATATATATTATATGTTGTCATTATAATCATTGATGTGTTGATGTGTTTATCAAGCTCGTAAAGGTGGAACACATTGGATTTATTTTATTTACTGCTGGGTAGCATGTGAATTGAATCCAGGTGTAACTAAAGTCTTATTTAAGTGTTGATCATATTGTCTATCATTAATCTATATATGCTAAGTAACTAAAGGTACTACGCAAAAGTAACAGTAAGTACTTAAGTACAGTACTTGAGTAAATGTACTCAGTCACTTTACACCACTTGTGACAAGGAGAGAGAGAGAGAGAGGATCTTATCAATCATAAGGTTTTGGAGGGAAATTGTTGATAACGGGTCAGGCAACTCTGTTCTTGTTTTTTTGCTGGTCCTCTTCCCTCCCTCTTTCCGCCGCTCTCATTCTTTCAGTAACCCCCACCCCCCACCCCGCCCCCCTTCCTCCCAATTTCTCCCTCTCTCCCCCAGTCTCTCTGTGCCTCTCTCTCTCTCTCTCTCTCTCTCTCTCTCTTTCTCTTTGTGTGTCTGTCTGGACAGCTGCCCAGTTCCATACACAGGGAAAAATGAAACACTCTAACCACCGGGCGTGCAGCCAAATAAAAGGCTGCGAAAAACTATTTGAAGGGCAGTGTGTGTGTGTGTGTGTGTGTGTGTGTGTGTGTGTGTGTGTGTGTGTGTGTGTGTGTGTGTGTGTGTGTGTTGTGTGTGTGGGGTTTGTGTATATGTTTGTGCTGCTGTATATGTGTGCTGGGATGTGAGATTTTTGGGTGTGCCTGTTTAGGGTGTTCTTTCCCAGTATAATTGTGTGTGTGTGTGTGAGAAGTTCCACTGACTTTCAGTTTTTTCAACGGTGGTAAAGGAGAGGAAAGGACAGGAGTGGCCGTTGCTCCCCTCACATCAAACTAAAGGAGAGGGTAGTTTAACTTTCCATATCCAGATTAACAGCCTGCTAAATTCGAACATCACTTTAGACACACGTGAATTCATCTGTAAATATGCTAACTCATCTGCAAAGTGCCTTTCAGTTGGTTGATCGCTGCACTTAGTCACATATTATCCATGAGCTCCTCCGCTGCGCTCTGACCTTATCTGATGGTTACATCACCAGAGGAAAGGAATGTGCCGCTCCGTATCTGCCTGCATTCGGCTGTCGAGAGCCTTTGTGTGGCTGACTGAGACCAGTTCATGTTGTTACAGTGCTGACCCAGAGGAAGACATCCTAGAAATGTTTGTTGACCTAGCTGTGGAGTTCGACCCTTAACCCCCAAACACAGCTCTGAGCGCCTCGAGGGAGGGAGAGCGCATCAAATGGGTTCAGGACTAAACATGCCTTGGGTTTGGTGTGCTGGCCTTTCTCCTTATCTAAATCTGATCAGAGGGGACTTGTAGAAGAAGGGCAGTGTGGAAAAGGTTGAAGCCTCACATCTCTTGTGCTTGTGTGCTGCTCCAGGGTCAGAGTCCATGCTTTTGCTGGTGTTCTGACCGCTGCCCCCTGCTGCAGGTCAGCAGTAGCACAGTCCGCCTGCACACAGCAGCACATGACAAGAGCAGGGCACTGTATGTACAACATGGAGATATCTGAATTAACCTGCCAAGTACAGCCATGTGGCTCTGTGGCATTGGTGCAACCGTGCAAAGACTTAACGTTTTATAATACAGGACAACACCTCTAATACATTGCAATAGAGAAAAGCCCATTCAAATGTTGCATAATTATCATATGAGAACCTGTGGAATTGTTTGAGTGACTAAGGTTGACCTGCAGAAAGCAAGGATAGTAAGAAGTTCTTTTCGCAGTTTTTATATCAGCTTGTTTGAATGTCAGACAGTGATTCTATTTTTCCTTGAAATGCTTCAAGGCGGAGAGGGGTGGTAGAAGGGCGGAAACTAAGAACAAAAAGCTGAACTTATGCCAATAACCCAACCACAACCAGAAGGCTGGGGGGGCTCCCTATTTCTGTGTGTGTGCTCTCCTATCTCTAGTAGGAAAGCTATCCATGCCTCCTCTCTTTATTATCTCTCAGTGGTGGTTATGTGGTTAGTTTTATGTGTGTACATGTGTTTGTCTGTGTGTCTCCCTGTCTGTCTCTTTTTCCGTGCCCTCCTTTAACCTGAAACAGCAGGTATTCTGGGGCAGGTTAAATGAGAAAGCATGTGTGTCTCAGGTGTCTGTCATCTTATCCCTCTGTGGACGCACAGCAGCTCCTCTCCAGTGTCACTGTGCACACATACACGTTCATACTTATACGCACACATACTGTACACGCATCTCATCTGAAGGGGCGGCACGTGTCTTTGGGAGATAATTGAGTGTGCACATAAACACGTGTTTTCTTCTGCCGTTGTTAATCATTTACAACGTTCAGTGTTTGAGAAGCAGTGTGTGTTTCGTTCTATGTGATGGGCATTCATGTGTGTTTTCTGCACTTGTGAGTGTGGGCAACTTGCATCTGACCAATACATAGAAGAAGTGAAGAAGAACAAAATGTAACCAAGTGATTTCTGATTGGACCTCAGAAAGAGCAATGATAATAAGCGTGTTCATGAATTAGCACTTTGCGCTACTCCAGGACTTAATCAAGCCTTAGACATGTCTACATAACTGAATGCATGTGTGAGTGTGTGCCTGTGTGTGTGTGTGCTGAGAGGCAGGCCTGTGGTTAGGTTACATCTCCCTGCCGCGCAGCAGAACAGTGTCTTGTTGCGTCATACTGAGTCTGTTAATAACAGGCTAAACCACAAAGGCCATCCGCTGCTCTATTTCTCATCTTCCAGCAGTACACTGATTATGCAGCAGTGTTACATTAAACAGGGGTTTGTGTTCCAATACAGCTCAGTACAATACAGATTAGTCTTTTACATTTTCAGTTTTATATGAAAAACATGTACACAGGGTACTGAGTGAATGTTGACTGCCGATTTGTGGAGAAATGTATGTACATTTCCTAGAGCTTCAGAAATTTATTGTAATAGCAGTTCAGGGGTCGGTGTGTATAATGGTGTTAGTTACACTTGTAAACAGTACAGGAGAGTTACCATAATATATAGGCTAGTAAATAATTCTGGGGAAATCAGGGACACGGCTGAGCTGGGCTTCTGTGTTTAATACTGTGTGCAGTCAGACACCCCCAACCCCACCCCAACCACCAGCTCTCACAGCATGCAACATCCTTGCCACAGGAATTTAATTGCTCTGTAAACAAGCCTTTTGTTTTGTTGCACACTGTTTGCTCCTGCACACAAGATGTATTAAAGCTTCAGTCCTGCCGTGAAAAGACAACGGTGTCACATCAGAGCACAACAAATCACTGAGTTGATATGTGTTGACAAAAAGAAACCAAATGCAGACCTGGATGCTTTGTGACATTATGTATTATCTCGGTGAAGATGTTATGTAAAGACGTCCTAGTTCCATGATCAAGCTATCGCATGATTTGCCTATGCCTGCAGCTATATAATGCAGTTTCTATAATATAACCAATGTTTCCTTTTTCTGTCGTCCACAGACTTACGAGCGGCAGTTCAGAATGCCTGAGCAGCGAGAGGGAGGCCTGCTGCAACTGCTGGGAGATCACACTCCGCCCAAACACCAGCTTCGCGGCTCCCTCCCCCCTCCACACGCACTCTCACACACACAGCTAACACAGCACATCCTCACGCAACAATTCCAACATGCACATCAGCACCAAATCAATCCGGACTGGATCGCGTCTACAGCACCTTCTGCATCCCCGGCCAACCCTGCAGACTCTGAGCCAGCAGGAGCCAGCAGGAGCTCTCTGCTCGATCCAACTCAAGCTTTCTCACGAACAGCGACACAAAGCCCCTCGCCTCAGAGATCCCTGACTCCAGACCTGCAGTTGCCAGTGGTTACAGATGCCAGTATTCTCAACCTGACCTCTCTCAGCAGGTACGATTTGTTTTCCTGTGTGCTAGATGTTATTGATGTTATTACTAGCCAAACATTTGCTTTAGTAATGAACATTTTAGGTAACCCTTTGTAATAACATCATAAAGGAGTAAATTAAACTTTCAGTTAGATATATTTGCTATGCTTATGTTTGATATACTATATTGAGTGTTTTTGAATGATTACCAAATGATTTGTAAACCTTTCATAAATCATTTACAAAGATAGATGGAGTAGATATTTGTTTCACGCTTAATAATTGGTTTGTAAAAACATTTTATAACATATGTTTATATGCCTTGTTAAATGATGAATAAACACTTTGCAAAGCATCTTTAAACATAATTTATATTGTATATACTTTGTCAATAATTTATTATTCGTTTCTGATCCATCTGTATAATGTTTATATATGTTTTACAAATGATTTATTTAAGGTTTAAACATCATTTGTTAATCATTAAAACATACATATTATAATATATCAAATGTGTTAATGTGTGCAGCGATAAAATGTTAATGGAATGCAAAACATCCTTTCTCCGTTTCACTTTGTCATAATTTTTTGTATATACATCTCTCCAGGGGGAGGGGGTTGCAAGAGGTCAGTGAACATCTCTTTGGAAACATCAAGAGGAAGTACGGCAGGAAGGACTCCCAGAGGACGCTGGGTAATCCCCACGGTGCTGATACACCTTGGGGAAGACAACCTGAGAAAGGATCGGAGAGCCCGACTAATCCAGAGGAGAAGCAGAAGTACCGAGAGGAGACAGCTGAGCGGTTCCATGAAGAAAGAGAGGAGAGGAGAAAAGAGGAAAGAGAGCGAACGGTCACTGGGAGGAGAGGAGATGAAGAAGACAGAGGGATGCCCATGCTGACAGAGGAAGGGAAAGGGAGGAAGAGGCGGAGGAGGCCTTCTTTTGACGAGTCATTTTCTGTAGAGCAGCAATTACAGCAGCGGCAGGACTCTGACACCACAGAGAAGCAGCAGCCGGGGCCCACAGAACCCAAAGTAGCACATAAGATGGAGACTCATAAAAATGATTCTCGACTCACAAGTCACACTGATGTCAGTAGAGAGAGGGTAGAAAAAGCAGAGAGGGCGGATAAAGGCGATAAAAGAGAAAAAGGAGACAGGGCTGAAAGAGGAGAGGCGGTTATAACCGGATCTGATCCAGAGTCAGCTCTGATTGCAAATAAAATGAAGAAGAACTCTGTGGGTCGTCCTAGGATCAGCACAGACACCCTTAAACACAGAGAGCCTGCTCACAATCACATCATCAAACCCAATCTGAACACCCACCCCAGGCTCCCTAGCCCACACCCCAACCCCAGCCCCAGGAGCAGTATCAGCCCGAGCCTGAGCCCCCATCCTAGGGCCAGCATGAGCCCCAGCCCCCATCCCAGGGCCAGCATGAGCCCCAGCCTCAGCCCCCGACCCAGGCCGGGCCTCAGCCCCAGCCCCAGCCACAGCACCAGCTCCACAGCCAGCTCCAGACCCTCCAAGACCAAGGACAGGTGGTCCTACCTGAAAGCTAAAAGCCATGCCAGCCTCACTTCCCCCCATAGAGACAACCGGGGTAGCCCCTCCACCTTGGCTGACCCACCCTCCGCCTTCCCCATCACCCCCTCTGCCTTTCCCATCACCCCCTCCAGCCCCCTCTACACCAACACCGACAGCCTGACCGTCCACACCCCCATCAAGAGGAAACGAGGACGCCCTAAGAAGCAGCCCCTCCTGACGGTGGAGACCATCCATGAGGGGACCTCCACATCCCCCCCGAGTCCACTGGCACAAGAAGCAGCTGCTGGGCTAAACCGTAGGAGGAAGACACACACACTAAACACACTAGTGCAAATGACGTCCGCAACCACCAGCGCCAACTCGAGTAGTCTGAAACTAAAGCGTGGCAGGGTCCCCTCCAGGCCGGTGAATAAGATGAAGCTTGGGAAAATGCAGAGCATCCTGAATGAGATCCTTTCAGGCTCCAGTCAGAACGGCGCCCTGGCTCTGAAATCATCTTCTGCCCCCGTTACCTCAGCTATGAGTGCCATGGCCTCCACTATTGAGGCTAGGCTGGGGAAACAGATAAACGTCAGCAAGAGAGGAACCATCTACATTGGTAAGAAGAGGGGGCGGAAACCCAGAGCAGAAACCCAAGCCTCCAACCCTCTAAAAACCCCCCTGTTTGCCTCCACTCACAGTCTCTATGAGAGCCCTGTAGTGCCTTCTGCCACCTTGTCTCCCTGCTCCAGCGCTACTTCCATGAGAACCAGCCATTCTGATGCCACTATGCCCAGTTTGCAGCCCATCTTAGCCCTGCCCTCCAAGCCACCAGGCAGAAGCTTCCTCTCCGGGGGATGGAAATTGTCTCCTCCACGACTTCTGGCAAACTCCCCGTCCCACCTGTCAGAGGGGGCATCAGTGAAGGAGGTGACCCTGTCCCCCATCAGCGAGTCCCACAGTGAGGAGACTATACCAAGCGACAGTGGGATCGGCACGGACAACAACAGCACCTCCGATCAAACTGAGAAGGGGCCCGCCTCTCGACGCAGGTGCAGTAAACTGCTTCTTGATTTATATGTTTGGGCTGTTTTATATTTCACAGACAGACATTTTTACGATATTTTATGTTTAATATTTTTACAGGTACTCATTCGATCTGTGTGGGTTTGAGGCTGCGGAGGCTGCTGCCCTGGAAGCGTCCAACAGGAGCAGCAAAGCACGCTGTGAACGGCAAGGTACTGCTGTTGACAACTTCCTGTCACAGCAGGAAAAGAAACAAAAACATAATCGGCGGAAGAGGAAGTGCCTACAGAGCCGGGATCATCTTCACTTTCTCTCTGAACTGGAGGAGGTTAGTTGATTGATATTGATCCATCCCTGTTATGTGTGCCTTTTTATTTGGTGTATTTCTCTGAATGTGTCTAAATGTCTTCTCTCTGAAGGTTGTGGTGAAGCTCCAGCAGCTACGAGTGTCTCACAGACGATACACCTGCTACCCCCAGCACACATACCCCTCTATATTCCGCCTCAACTTCCATCATTACTACCCTTATTCCTACGACTCCTACCCCTGCGACTCCAGCTCGTACCTCCGCAGGAGTGCTGATCTGAAGGCGAAGAGGAGACGCGGCCGTCCAGCCAAAGCCAGCGAGCCAATCACATCGAAGCTGCCTTTTGTTCCAGGATATGGTTATCCACTGGCAGGGGGAAATTACTATGCAGCACCATATGCGATGCCTTACGCGCCTCCTCTGAGTCTGGGCTACTTTCCCCCTGCTACGCCATTTTACCTGCCCCACCACTCGATGGGACCTGCACCTCCATCTCCCTTCATGAGGCCGGCGGTGCCCCCTCCAAAGGCTTTCCACACCAGTGGACACTCTAAACTCCAGCCGGGGGCCAAGCTTCGCGGTCCCAGCGGCCCACTCCAGGGACCCTCTGTAAGAGCAGAGGGCCTGGGGTCCCTGGTTAGTGGCAATGCAGGGGGTCTTGCAGGGGTTCGCCTCCATAAGAGGAAGCACAAGCACAAACATAAGCACAAGGACGAACCCCTCCTGTCCCTGCGAGACCGGCAAGAGTTGGGTGGGCTCTTCAGCGGAGCTAAGACCAATGCACGTCTCAGCATGCTGAGTGACAGGAGGGACCTGGCCAATCAGGGCTCTTCTAAGCATCTGGAGAAGCAGAGGGGCAGCGGTAGAGGCCCAAGCCTGGGATCCAGCTTAGGGATGTTTGAGTCGGACCAGCTGTCCACACACTCTCTCGCTGACAGCCAGTTCCACTCCCGTCAGACACGGCAGCCAATAAACAGCTTCATGAGCAGCTACAGTAGCCAATCGCAGCGGTCGGAGTCAGCTTCTGACCTGTTTCTGGGGTCACGGGAGGACGAATGCGGAGGGAGGAGCAGGAAGACGAGGCTCAGTGTGTTTGGAGATCAGGGCTTACTGTCGTTCCAAACGGCCAGGCAGGAGCCCGGACAGATGAACCACTGCTCCAGTCCCGCCATCCCTGGTAAGAACCACTAACATTAGGATTACCTGTTCATTTTCAAACTACACTTTGTATTTATAAAGGAGTGCACTGTCCTCTTTGCCATGACCAGAAAGCATTACAGCAGGAATGAATTTCAGCAGCATGGTGAAATGTATTGCCTACTTTGATGATGTGTTGGAGGTTTGAGGTTAGCCCAATCTGCAATAACAGCCTGTTGATTGCTTGTCTTTTTCGAGCCAGTTCACTTATCGGCAGACTTCCTGTTGCTACGTCAAAATAAAAGCATTTTCTAGGTTCACCTGTGGAAAGCTTTTGATATAAAGCATCAGCGGGGAGTGTTGTCTGCTGACATTACCAGTAGCTTCACACAGCAATAGACATCATAACAGAACTGCTTGCAAGGGAAAGGAGGGCAGATCATCATTTGAATAGTGAAACAGAATTACAGCTGAAGTGTCTTCTATTGTACAAAGCAAATAAAGCTTAACATAGATAGTGTTTTATAAATGTCACATGTATGACCACAGATGTATTAGCCAGTGAGTTTAACACGATGTTGACATAGCTTAGACAAGCATTGCAGCGTGCTTATCCGGTGCTCCTAGCAGTTAAGGATGCTGTATGTGTACACTGTACAGCAAAGCAAATATGTGCTTTAATATGTTGCACTTTGCTGTTAAAGTGAAGTTGTGAATCATCTTAAACTTTGAAGGTTGAGAAGTACAAACAAAGCTGAATCAGGTGAATAATTGGTGTCCAATAATGATAACATAAGTGATAACAGGATTGTTATTGGCATGTGAAGAGACGTAATCACATATTTAGTCAAAGTTGAATGTACATGGCACAACCCTTGTGAATTTGAATCCTATACATGAGTGTACAGCATTATCAGGACTCAAAGCGTACAAAGAGGTAGGGTAGCCCCAAATTCTCACCTCCAAGCTAATGTGTATGTTGGTACATTCTGTATTCTGTTGTCTTTGAGCACATCTGGCTGGGGATAGAGAGAACGTAATGCATGGATGGAGACGACTATAATTCACCAATCTCTCCTTCCTCCCCTCCCTCCCTCCCTCCCTC
>NW_011348462.1:12545-25045 GCF_000735185.1 Notothenia coriiceps
CCCCGCACGTTATCCTTCTAGTGTTGTTATGCCTCTTCTACTTCCATGTCCTTCTTCCTTTCCCCTTGTGCTGCTGCTGCAGTTCTTGCCCTCGCTCTCCTCCTTTGCCTCTCTCCCTCAATCCCAGCATCCATCCTCTGACTTCCCCTGTGTTCCTCTTCCTCCCCCTCCCCCTTCTATCTCTCCCTTCCCCTCTTCCCTTTCTCTTTCTGCTTTCCCCCTTCTCTCCCCTCCCCCTCGTTCCCCCATTACCCTCTCTTTTCCCCATTCTCCCTGCCCCGCCTCACTTCACAGCCTTAGCCCAATTAAAACACAGGCGCGTGTGTGTATACGCATGCATGCCATACAAACCATGCATGCACACATGTACACACACATGTACACATGGACCCACTCTGATACACACACATATTCACACAGTCAGACAGGTCCCCATCCACAAGCTGACACAGATGCAACATTTATATTACTGTCTGAGAATGCAGCTATGGTTAGGCCACGGGTTTTAAATGATTCCCCAGTAGAACTTGTTAGTAGTGATTATATTTTGTATGCATGTGTGTTTTTGTCACTAATCAGCCGGTCTTACTGCAGCTGACAGCAATCTCTCACATGCATATTTGCATAAAAGCAGGTCATCTTCTACTGAATTAGTGAGAAAAAAAACCCTTGTGTCACATGACTTTTTTTTAAATATGCATGTACTTCAGCCAGAGAAACACTTACAAAAAGATAAATATCTAGACTCACTTTATCTGGTCTGAAACCCGGCCTGTGAGCATGCATCCCTGTGTAGTAGGGACTTCCTGCTCCACGGAGAAACAGGTCCTCAGTGCTATACGGCCCCTCACACTGCTGAAGGTCACTGGTTTTATGTTCCGTGTATGCAGCTCATAAATTTCTGCTACTTTGTAGTGTGTGTGTGTGTGTGTGTGAGTGTGAGAGAGAGCTGAGCGTGTGCACACTTCTGTGTAGCTCATAAACCATTGCTACTTAGTGCTTTCTGCATTAGACTAATTTCACTGTCTGCCTTGAATTCTTGAGCAACAATAGAGTGAAATGTTCGGCTGAGTTTTAAATGGAGGGCGGTCAGGCGTCCTTTATCTTCCCTTACTCTTAGTTCATTAGCAAACACTTGACAGTGGAGCTATACACTCTTAAATTGTTTGTTTAATCTGCTGTTGCAACAAATTATGACTCAAAAGCAAATCATTACAACCCAAGATGCTATTTTAGGAAAGAAATAGTAATGTTGTCAATGTGTTTTCCATCCATTTTAACTTTACCCTGCAGTGTTTTGGCTTTACCCCGGTTTATTGCAGTCATCATTAGTTAGAGCACTGCCGAATCCTGCTACATTTCATAAGCATGATTCTGGAGGGAAAGCAGAGAGGAGATGGTTAGGGAATCCAGGAATAGGAGTTGAAGCTCAATAAAAAAAGAGACCAAGCGTGTTGTGTGCACACTGCTTGGGGACTGGTGGCTGATTGTGCTTTTCCTCCATTTTGGCTGTGGCTCAGTCTGAGCCCTGGGAACATTGCCCAGGCAGAGAGGAGGAGGAGGAGTGGGGGGGGCTGAGACACGGGACAGAGATGGGAAACAAAAAGAATGACAGAGATGGACCAAGACCAGGAAGCGGTTTCTGAAATAGAGACGGAAATGAAATGGTGCAGTGTTACCAGTTTAATTGAAAATTAGAGAGTAGCATATTGCCGCCTGTGAAGAGTAGAGTGGAAAAGAGAAAGAGAGTGATGGGGAAAGGGGAAAGAGACAGGATAGAACAGCGTGTAAAGGGCATTCTGCCCAGTTCACCAGTGTGAAGGAAACAATATGGCTCCAGTTTCTTCTGCTCAGCCATTCTGAACTGCTGATGGTTATTTGTGCATGTTGGGCATGTGCGTGTTTGCCCATGTGTGTATTTGTGTCTTTCTGAGTCGGTGCATGTGGATAAATGTGGCAATATGTGTGTTTGTGTGTGTGTTTGGCTTTTTGGCAGCCTCTGCTCCAGATGCACAGGGTTGTTATTGTGTAGCGACATTTAAAATGGTTGAAGGAGACATTTCTGTGGGTTTCCTGCTCGCAGAATGGGATCTCCTCCTCTCCCCTCTCCTCGCTGCTCTCTAGGAGACAATTACAGGATAGGATCTGCTCTCCTGGCTCAGCTGGGCTTTGAAAGGCTTACATGAATATGTCAAAATTAGCAGGAAGCTCTCGAAGCAAAAAAAACACATTCTCACCATGAGCTCAATTGGCAAGATGTATTTCCTGGCCTTTCCAATGCTCCTCGTTTTGACTGACATGCATGAAAGACTCAGTTCTCTTTATTTAGTTGTTTGCTCTGCTATTTATTTACCTTGTGATGTCTCACCTCACTCGTGCTCTCTCTCTTCACACAGATGTTCCTGGTAAGCGAAGGTATAAGCGGCGCGAGGTGGAGCAGATCCAGAAGGACGTGAGGAGGATGCACTCTTTGAACTTTGAGCATGTGCAGAAGATCCTCCGTGCTAAGCGCCTGCAGCGACAAGCCAAAACAGGAAACAATGTCGTCAAAAGACGGCCAGGGCGGCCCCGTAAACAACCCATAGAGGAATGTGAGCCGCCTAACAGGAGGGTGGAAGCACGGGCTGATGTTCGGGTTTCGGACATGTTTGCCGTGAGGAAAGGGGATGGCAGGACTCTGGGGATGCCTGTCCTGGAGAGGTGCGATGACCTACCAGGTAGGCACAGCCTCAGGCCGAGCTTGACCCCCGAGCCTCTGGAGTTCTCAAATCACGATTCCATCTCAGCAACAATCGAGACCGTGGTACATCAGGCGCGGTCCGTGCTTCCTCTGGCCAAAGGGGGGAAGCGCAGAGGCCGGCCCCACAGCAGGGACGAGTTATGGGCTCCTTCCAATCATTAGACCCGCAGGAGAGAGCCACTCTGTATCCGAGCGGAGCGCAGTTGTTGCCGTCGGTGCTGTTTGAGATGCAGCGCCCTTACTTCTGGGACTCCTTGGTGCACTTTGACTTGAGGACTGCAGTGGGTCAGTGGCAGAGCAGGAGGAGGGAACACTTCCAGTACAATCCCTCTGCTTGCTAAACCCAGCCAGAGATGAGCCTTTCAAGGATTCATTGGACCTTCATTTACAATGGCACTATATGGTACTATTTGATACTGAATCTGATGCTATGAAAGTGTGTGGTACTCATGATAGTGTAGAATATTATGTGATTCTTTATGTATCTGATACAGTGATGTGTATGGTACTTTATGATACTGTATCTGAATGTGGCTTTAGCCATATATTTACCAGCAAAGGGGAGGGGGAATGGTTAATATAAAACTGTGCAGCTCTGCTTATTTTTGCCTTTCTGAGGAAGCTTGTCAAAGACATGTGGGATAAAACAGCAGTAATTAAGCCACCTTACCCTATTACTTACTCCCACCCTCATCTGTACCTCCCTGGTTTTCCCGTTCTGTCTGAGGAGTAACCGATACTTGCTGGCGGCTCCTCAACCCCTGTCCCCCTCCCCGCTCAACACTCACCCCAACTCTTTAGCCCTCCCTGGTGCCTGCCAATCAACTTCATGTCCTTTTGTCCGCTCATCTACTCCCAATCATGTTTAACATCTCCTATTGCTTGTGCTCCCTCAACCTACCCCCTTGTCTCATTTAATTCTCTGCTCAATCCTGTCCTGCGCAGTGACATACAGTAAAGGCAATAGGGTGGATGAGACTGTCCCAGACTGTACATAGAAACAAAGTCCACTGTTGCCTGCCTTGTACAATGAGGAACCAGCTCATAGACATGTACTGGCATACAGTATATCAAATAGTATTGTTGTACCATAGACAATGAAAGTTCTGTATTGTTTTATAACCAAAAACAGACATGGGTGCGACTCAAGACAAGTTTGTTTTCAGACAGAAAGAAACACCTATATTCATTCATACACTCATTATTGTGTTTATATCCAGGGGGCATTGCATACAGGAGGAATATCAGGTGTGTTTTTGGTAAACCGTCAAATTGGTTTATTGCACTATGAAAAACCATACTCTTGCATCAATCAAATGCAGCACTTACATGCTTGTTCCAGCCTTATGTTTTGGCCTTCGATGGTGTGGATATCCATTCCAGAGAACATGCATTATTTTAATCAATTTGTATATGCAGGCTACGCAGCCAAAAGCGTCAAACCGCAGCCCAGATCTGAATCCTGATTGGACCGTTCAGATGAAGAGGGCTCACAGTCAGTGTTTTGAAAAGCTAATCCCAGTCTTTCTACTTTACATGATTTTTAATCCATATCCTTGGAAATATTTTTTTGAAAGTAAATCCAGTATTTAGATTTAGAAACCAAAGTCTCAGTATTCAGTGTAAGGATGTATTATTTAAAATAATCTAAATCAGAGTTTGACAAACCATGTTGGCACCAATGTAAAGCATTCCTATGTGCACTCTAGAATGTAGCCATCTTGGATTTTTGTGTCAATATGTCAAGCCTTTGGTAAACTCTATCTACAGTATGTGTGACTTTGGGTAGTGGTTGGTATTTTCTCAAATATGTATTTCAGAAAAAAAAAGCAATGGATCAGTGTTTCTTTGGCAACTTTGTTAGTTTTGTTTCAGGAGATTCTGATTTCTTTGGGTTGGGTGGGGTTCTCAGTGGCAGCAGTTCAACTTGTGCCTTATTGTTTCTTTCTCTCACCAATTATATTTGACCTGATAAATATCAAGCAGCAAAGAGTGGCCCAGAAATTGTCCCAAAATATTCATGATTGTGCATTTGACGCATGTGTCTTAGTCATTTCAACCCTGACTCTGCCTGTGTCCCTTCACAGCTTCCATAGTCAGCATCCTCTGTCGCAGGGCACTTAGCCTGTCTAGTTTTCTGACCCATGTCATCATAACAGAACTAGAAGGGCTGGACTGATGAATATAACGTGATATAACTGTATTGAAACATATTGTGTACTGGCCTACATTGTGCTGTGAAGCAGAGAGTGCCACTGTATGTGTTTCTATCCAGAGATATTGATTGTACTCAATGTCCCCAATATAATTGAAGCTCATCTGCTCTGCCCAGTATTTAACCAGTTATTCACATCATGTAACCGGTTACGTCCTTGGCAAAGGAGGAACAGAGGACGTTGTCATGGAAACCACGTTCTCCTACATTGTTGTTTGCTATGCATCAGGCCATGCCTGGCGATGACCTTAAAAGGAATTTCTGTTCTGGGTCCACCCTTCGACAAAGAGAAATAAGTGGTCTTATTTACTGAATTAAATGAATTCATGTAACAAGAATTGTGAATAATACCAGTAATAATTTGTAATAAGTTGTGCAGAAAGTGACTATCATTTCCTGAAAACTATAGTTACTGCAGCTCTATGCAGTACAGCCTTAACCAGATGTAAAACTACAGTATTGAAGTGTTTGTTGTAAATAGTGTTAGTATGTCCATCCTGCATGGATACCGGTTGGCCTCGGCTATGCGGGGACTGTCTCCTAAAACCACAGTAGACCTTCTCTCTCTATATAGACTGCTCAAGACCCCACCCAAAAAATACAAACAATTATAACCCTTACCGATTTTCCTATTCGACAAATTCTGCTGTACATTGACAGTCATCATTCCAGTCCGTTAAATTACACAGAATGCTGAAATGTCTTGCCTTATCACACCTCTACAAGTTCTCCGAAGATGAAAGCCCCCTCTATAGTTCACTCAACCAAAAATAGGAATCCCCGCTGATTCGCAGCTATTTTGCCCGCAGCCAGTTGGGGCATTGCAGTAGCATGAAGAGTAAGCAAGAGGGTTGTGTGTGGGGGGAGCTCTCAGAGGAAATAGCCAAAAATACACTCGTCCTAAAGTCAGTGTGCTTAACCTTGCTTTGCTTGACTTCTGGTGGGTCTGCAGTCTGTTGTGGTGAAGATGAGGTCTAGATGTGTGGTCCATGAGGTGTAGGGACTACACGCTCGGCAGCTTACTCCATACTGTGGTCAGTCAGCGCGGTTTCTGATGTAAGAGTTAAAGACCCCAGGTGTTGTCTGTCCTGTCTGTCTCTCCCACCAGCCAATGCTCCGGTGCCTTCTAACACTGACAAGTATTGTCCTAATCCAGAGCTTTCACTCTACACAGAGACTGCAGAGGGGATGTGGCTGTGAATAGGGTTCAAGGTCACTGTTGTTGTATTGTATTTAGCAGCCAATCTGGACCAGTGGCTCCAGGAGGCCCCTAAGCACTGATGTAAGGATCTTTCACCTTGTCTTTGGTGCTAGCATCAAGGGCATCGCAGCGTGTTAGACCTTACATCAGTGATTGGGGTGTACTTACTAAAGTCTACACTTAGCAGTTCAGTACAGCGACTACAATGGGATATAATGGCATCCACATTTTGGTCACCCCCCATTCCCTTTGTAGCATGCTGTGATGAGTGTCCTACACATGGAGTGAGGGGTCACGTGAGACAGAGCCTCATAAATGTACATGTAGTCATCCTCACAGCATATGTTACAGTTCTAAGCTATAATGTTGTTCGAAGCTGAAGTGCATATGAAGCATTGAGAAAACCAATAAATGTACTTCTTTAGAGCACAAAGCAAGCTCTTCTAACAGTGTGGGCATATTTTAGTTTGTATACATAGTGTATTTGAACCTTTTTCTAGAGTGGATTTCCTTTATTTGCATGCTCAACTTGATTGTATGCATACATATTTTAGACAAGCCGAAAGTTGAATTTCAATAGAATTTGGAGCAAGACTTGTACATTGTTTGATATGTTTCTTTTTGTAATGAATTTTTTAATTCATGAAGCATTTTTGTACATTGTATGAATATTAAAAACCGCAAATATTTGACATATAGAGTAAATACTAGATGCGCATGCATATGCATATATCCTTCACAGTATGTATGTGTAAATGTACACATATATTTTGTATTTGCATTTGCTGGCATACAGATATATGTCTTAAGCACATATATACATGCAACATATATGTATATCCATGTCCGCTGGCATGCTTTTGGTCATGTTTATCTTTCATGATCTTGTAGGGTTTTTTGTTTGTTTTCTTTCCTCAGAAAGAAAAGCTCATTCTTTTGCTACCCTTCTGTTGGCTGGCAGCGTTGAGCACTTATTAAGAAGAACTACAGTTGAAGTTGTTCATGTTATCCATTGTGTGAAATAATAAATGACTTTATTGACAGCTGATTGTGGCACATATGTTTTCTTTCTTGGTGCGATTGTATTGGATTAGATTATTATGATCACCTGAAAAACTGCTTTGTCACATGCCGAGATAAGGCAGATAAAATGATGAGTGTGTGAGTGTGTGCAGCATGTAAATGTGTGTGTGGGAGCGAGATGAGGAGGGTTTGCTGCACTGTTAGTGCTGAACGTCAGCTGGTCTCAGTGAATGAGTACTACCCGACATGTGATTGCTCGTTGCGGTTAAAGGAATCCTCATTAGATAATGCTACAATTTCACTCAGTCAAACACACACGCTCACTCTTACTCGTGTACTCGTTCATTAGCCAAGCCTACATCTCTAAATCCTCCCTGCACTAGCCCATCAGTGTCTGCTCTAGGTGGGCTGGGCTGCAGGCTGCTCTGCTATTGGACAGAGCTGAGTGGGAAGTGCCCCTCTATTGGCTGCTGCCAACTAGTAAAATTCTCCTGTTACCATGGTTGCAGGGTGAGCTGCCCAAATGTGTCTCAGTGTATCTAGTGGTGCTGATGGAAATGTTGGCACCACCGGTGTTATGCTGAAAAAAAAATCCTCTGATGGAAGTCAGAGCTGCAGTGGGGCTGCACCCCAATCACTCTCTACTGATGCCTGTAAATGAGCCCACAAGCCCCCCCACTCCACATCCAGCACATGAGAGAGGATGAGATGGATCACCAGGGCTGTGATCACGATGAAACAGCACAGCAAAACACATCCTGCATGAAGGATGTACTGGATGTACCGGAGCTACACTTAAAATGGAAAAAACAGTATCATCAATCTGATGTGCAATGTGGATTTTATCACCCGGCTTAGTTTCCTACGAGACAGTGATGTCGTCTGCACAAGTTCCAGGTGCAAAGATTGCAAAGAAATATAAACAAGTCCATCACTAATGAGGTGAAAGGTGGTGATGAATTAGTAATGATTCAAAGATCCACAGCTAGACTGAAAAAAGGGAGCCTGTTAAGTAATACATGGGGGATTCAGCCTTATAAGATGGAATCTAAAATATAAACAGCACATATATTTTAGAAAATGTTCACATGGCACATGGACATATAAAGATAATACAAGCATATTTCACAGCAGTTGGGGCTCCATGGTGGTCAAATTAAGTGAACAGAATTGTGTTTCTTATCTTTGCCCCACAAGTGTGAGAAATCTTCCAAAGCCTTTTAGCTTGATATTACTATTATGAGATATTATCTTCTATGACATCTTTGAAAGACAGAAATATTACTGTACACTTATAAAAATGCACTTAAATAATAAATAGTTGCAGAATTGGATCAGTGTTATGATATGGTGTCTAGAGATGATGGGAATGTAGGGGTGGAGGATTGTTGTCAGAAGGTGTAGGAGGAGGACAGGGCTTATGAATTGTGGTGCTCAGTAGGGAATGTAGGTTTACTGTTCCCGAACTGGGAAATGTTCCAAAAATGAAGCAGTATCTTCCTCCCAAACCTCTGTGGATCAGCCTCTTATGGAATGAATGATTTAGGCTTGAGGGAACGTCCAATGCGTCGAAAAAACATGCACAATCTGATCTGAGTTTACTCAAATGTATACTGATGAAATTCTTTGCGTCTCCATACATCACATCATATTTCCTGTTTGAAGATGCACTCAAACGCAGGCAAAGAGGGACATTTATGGCCAGCTGACCAGCAGAGTACAAAAATAAGAAAAGTGACACTGATTATTCTGCAACATTATCGAAGCAATTTCAACTCTTAACCAAAAAAACATACTGACTTATTTCCATAAAAAGGTTAGAAGGGGAAAAAAAGGAAAACAGTATGAAAGAGAGGCAAAAATGTGCCCTCAATCAAGGTTAAAAGAGAACATATTTGGCTTCTTGCAACAATAAGAAAGACTTCCCAGGGGACATAGAAAGTGATTAATGTATTTTTGTTTACCATATTTTCCTTGACCTTGCAGTACTCTTTTTATAGATGAATGGCTATCCGGTTAATAACCCTTATTTTTAACATTTCTTTATTTTATGTTATCATCAAGATATGTTATTTTGTTAACTATAGAACATTACATGTCTTGTATTATTATGCCTACTTACATCTCTTTATGTTATCATCAGTAGATTAACTCTTGTTGTGTGTCTTGCCGTATCAAACGGATATTTTACCCACATAACTAGATTACATGCCAATAAAGCCTGTTGTATTGAATTATTTTTACTATTTGAGGCACTTCCAGAGATGCACAGTCCACTAACAACAGATACAGGACAACTAACCAGGACGCCTGCTGTGTATCCAAGCATCCCTTCAATTTATCTCTGTTGGTGTTTTCAGAGGACGACTATTGCTTGTGTTTATGAAGATGGATAGAGCCGGAATATCTCAGCTCTCTCCCTCCTCTCTCCTTCTCCTCTGCACAGTGACAGCAGCGATGGGAGACACCATCTGGTGGTGAAATGTATCAGTGCGGCTCAAAACCCTCATGTCACATCCACAGGACAGAGAGCACCATCACTCACAGCAGTAAAAATGACAGCTACACAAATGTAGGTTTCCAGTTCAAAATGAAAATAAAAAATACATGTTTTTATAGATTTCAATCACAACAATCTAAACTATGACCTCAAAGCAGTCAAACCTACACACCTTAATGCTTTATTCATTGATCCACCTCAGAGATCAGTGCAGGAATTACATGTGTGTGCAGTGTGGTGCACTGAAACACACACACACACACACACACACACACACACACACACACACACACACCAGAGATATGACAGAATGTGTTCTGCATGGAGCTGGCCACTGTTGCCACGGTGACAGTGTGACTCATGGCAGTTTGATGTGGATTTAGAGCGGTGCCCTGTTTTGTGTGTAGATGCGCATAAACATGTGTGAAAATGTACCCATCTGCATTTATGTAAATAGAGGCATGAATATAGGCTTATATGTGTGTGTGCTGGTGGGATTAAAAGGAAAAAAAGGGGAGAATTTCCTCTGCATAGTAGTAGAGAGTAATTGTCCACCTCTCTCATGTCCTCGGTCACAGATAGAGCCTTTGTTAGCAGATTGGCTCTGCCTTAGTCCTATTAATGATGCCAACACTTAGGTAATGTGCCTTTTTGATGAGAGTAGGCCACTTAATCTCTTTATTCAGGCTCCATCTGCACACACACACTCTCTCTCTGTTTCTCACACACACACACACGCACGCACGCACGCACGCACACACACACACACACACACACACACACACACACACACACACCTCCCCCTGAATCCTCCTAATAAGCTGTCTCTCTGTCTCCTGTAATTTGGCAGACGAGTCTATTATATGATACAGTCATATTTTATTAATGGACCCCCGTAGCGAACACACACACCCCTCAGTGGATGAGATTATGTGACGCACAGGGAGCTTGTCTCTGTGTTAAAAATTATTTCAACTCCTCGGTTAGTTTTCATCTGCACCATTTGTCTGCTGTGTTGTTAGTATTGGGCTTGAAGGCAGAACCACAGGCATTTCTGCTGAAGCTGGCACTGTTCCTGCACACTTCATTTCCCTTCCATCAGTACACTGATAGCATGGAACAGTGCAGCTTCAAAAGGCCGGAAACAGCAAAATAAAAGGCAACGTTCAATTATTGAGTTAAACGTTTTGTGGAAATATTCTCGTCTCTGTCTCTCTCTCTCTCTTTCTCAGTGTTGTGCTGATAATTCATCCCATATGTTTCAGCCGTGCCAGGCATTTCAAACTCTGTGGTGAAGTATGCTCCTCCAAAACTAATTTGCTCAAATAATAAATTGCTTCGATGAAATATTACCCAACAGATTCAGTTGTATCTGCAATGTTACACTTAAATAACGCGTTTATGTTTTACATATTTTACCTTTACAGGGTGTAATAGAGCAAGAAGACTGCCACCATGTTATCAGCTCTGTGAAATGTACATCATGCTTACAATGAAAATGTTCACCTGTTAATGAGAAGCAGGTCAAATGTGGAGCACTTTGGGAGAATAGTACTCGCATTGCGTGATATATTTTGAGCAACATCCTATGATTGAGGTTTGGGTCCATTATTGAATGTCACACCTCTATTTCTTTCTGTCTCTCTCTCACCAAATGAACCGTTAGCACTAAACACAAAGTACTTCTCCAGATAGAAACCTGGTGGTTCAGGTTATTGTCAAAAATGTAATTTTGTATGAGATTTTGCCCTGATGGTGCACTACACAAAAAAAGTGTATCACCAATGTCATAACAATTCATCCAGAGAGGGGCATGAATATGGATACCATATATATCACAGATATAATCATTAAAACATTTTACTCAAAAGGACAAATGTAACCCTTATTGTGACGCTAAAAGGAAAGTCTGGAGATCATTAAACCCATTAGGATTCATCCTCTGGGCACCATGAATGCCTGTACTGCAAACTTCAATCTGCTCTAAATAGATAGTAGATACAGTATAATGTGTAGCATTGATAGTAACACACAATTCAAAAATATGCTGAGAAAATGGTATTCCTGTTGAGGCCCGTGTGAAATGGATTCTGCATGCTGCTAGAAGGAGGAAAGAGGAATACACAACAGACAATACAATAAGTAGCTTTTTCTCATTTGTATATTCATATCATCTTTATTTCTCAGTGAGGGCAGGTGTGTGAGCCCTTTAGCCATTTGCAACTCTTTATGAAGCACCTTTCGCCAGAGATTCTGTTGTACAGTAAACAAGTCATTATTCAATATTTACATATCATTATAATACATAACAACGTCTAATTTCAAAGGGCTTCAAGTATTTGTGGAGGGGAGCATTAAGGCCTGACAGTGAGTGCATAGACATCACCTCATACCCCTATAATGTGCAGTTTCCTTCTAATCTGAATAAAAAGATTCCTCCAAACAAGCCGAGGCACACAGTGAGGACTACCTCTCTTGTTGTCTGGTCTTGTTGGAACAGATAAATGGATTAAGGTCTTTATCACACTATTTGTACGCACTTTATTCTTCTCTTCTGTAATGCCTTTAGTGGCTTGTCTACATCAGGCTGACAACAAGGACACATTATCTGATCGTTATAGCTGTACATATAGACAAAGATTGTAGGATGTTTATTCAAATGCCTTTAGATATGTGCATTACCTAAACAAATCTTCACATTTCTGAACAGATGCGCCTACATGCACACGCCTCAATGTGCATTTTGGCATGTGTGTGTCCACTTAACGAAGAAGAGTGAAGCTTTGAGCTGTCAGGTACACGTGAAGGCTTGACATTGTGT
>NW_011348463.1:0-1861 GCF_000735185.1 Notothenia coriiceps
TAAAACTCCCAAAAAGTTTTGTGAAGCCGCCATTTTATTATCCTCGCATTAGCATTATTAGCATTAGCATTAGCCCAGCGCAGAAACGCAGAGAGACTAACTTATGGCAACACAAAAAAAACATGGGAGCGGTGGAGATGAGGAGGTGTCGGCGTTCTCTGGCGATTTACTCGGAAGGCTTCAGTAGAAGCTGCTGGGAGTCCCAGCAGCTTCTACTGAAGCCAGTCCCCAACTCCGAGGACTTTGGGTGGCAGTATACGCCGTGAAGTTGTTTGCGGCCTGCCAGTAAACCCAAAGCAGAAGAAGAAGAAGTGACGTCAGCGGCTCATTTCACTAATCCTCCCTCAGGGACTTATTCCGGTGTGAACGCGATCTGCTCTTTAGTTCATCAGAACAAAAGAGTTCTGATGAACTAAGTTCTCATGAACAACGTACTTGGTGTGAAAGCGCCTATAGGTTCACTGCAAACATAGATGTTCAAAACAAGTTGTGTAAACCTACATTTCCCAAAAGGTTCTAGATACCTTCATGATTTTTAGTTTTTGAGTTCATTTAACGGATCATTTTGCGGATTAAGTAAACTCCAATTCAACTATAAAATGTAACTGAACTTATTTCTGTTGTTTATTCATGTATGTAATCAACATATGACGACACAGCTCTGAGAACATTTGCCTTTTTTTTATCAACTCAAAAGAATAACGACAATCAATTGCTTTAATTGCGACCTCTGGTAACTTTTTGGGGTTAACAGTGTGCTTTGCCTCAGATATTTATTAAGTGCTGTTCTTTGCTAAAATAAAAAAAGTGTATGACTCACCGGTTTAAAGGAGGCCAACATAAATAACCCCTTTGTCTTCTTTCTTTCTTTCTGATTCTCAATTGGTCCCCAAAGTCTCCACCTTCCCTCCTCCATCTCTGCACTTTCCGTCTTAATATGATCCAGGGGGTGAAGTGTTTTATTTTAAGACTCACACCCTGCTTAAAAAAGAGTCTCCCGTTGGGAAAGAGTAACACCTCAGTGATTACTGTCATCATTTCAATTTTAGTTATGAGTCACCTTTTTATTTTTGTAGTGGGAACCATCTGCAATTTTGAAACAGAGGTGACATTCAAGTGGAATAATGGGTAAAATGGACAGTTCGTAAAAAACAATTTTTACCCAAAGGTCACACACATTCCTCCACTGGCTTCAAATATTAAAGACAGGATTAAAATTGAATAGAGTTTTACTTTTGGAAATGTCAGTATTGTTGTTTTCATTCAACTTGTAAGTAGAAGCTGAGAAATATTTGGCAAAAACAACTTCAAGTCTCCCTAAATGAAAGACAAAAATACCCTTTTAAGCTCCCTTGCTTGGAGACACACACACACACACACACACACACACACACACACACACACACACACACACACACACACACACACACACACACACACACACACACACACACACACACACACATTCCAAAGAGATTAGCAGGCCATCTCAATTGTCTATCCTCCCCTTCCTCACACACACATTTTACAGCAAAGTCAATTTTCCGTACATGGCGACACAGATTGTAATCGTCCTCAGACACGACTCGCATTTTAATAGAAATGTGTCTGAACGCAAGACAATGCTTACACCAAGCAGCCTCAAGGTGTGTGTGTGTGTGTGTGTGTGTGTGTGTGTGTGTGTGTGTGTGTGTGTGTGTGTGTGTGTGTGTGTGTGTGTGAGAGAGAGTGTGTGTGTGTGTGTGTGTGTGTGTGTGTGTGTGTGTGTGTGTGTGTGTGTGTGTGTGTTTGTGTCTATCTTGTTTAATAGCTGTATGTAGAGATGTGACTTGAATTCTTATGCGTATAATTGAAACTTGCT
>NW_011348464.1:0-2065 GCF_000735185.1 Notothenia coriiceps
TAGAACCCTTTCGGCCGAAAGCCGAAAGGGCCTTTTTAACCATTTTCGGCCGATAATTTTCGGCGGCCGAATATTCGGTGCATCCCTATTATTATTATTATTATTATCTGTAGGTTTAAATGTGTCCTTGTTCCAAGTGCAGTAAATACGCTTAATTTGAACTGAACCTTGACTGCACTGTTCAGTGTTTTAACAAACAGATACATCTTCAATTGTATTTGATGGTTTGCTGTAACTTTCTGCCTCCTGTTTTTTCTGTGTTTGACCCCTGTCTGTCTTCTCTGTGGGTTTGTGTCCCCCTTTGTGGCCAGCATCCTTTCCCCTCCCACACCCCCTCCCCCCGCCCCCCCACACTACACCTGCTGATTATCAACCTGATAACCATCACTCACCTGCAGCTGTATAAAAGCCCAGTCCTCACCTCCGTTCTTCTTCTTGCTTCCGCTTCCGCTACGGCTGGTTTAGTATTACTGCCTTTTGCTCTTGTCCAGTTATTTTCTTGCCATTACCCAGTTATTCCCGTGTTACATCCATCCCCCTGCTTGCTCGCCTGCCAGCCGTCTCCTTCACAGTTCCACCTCCATCGTGCCTTCTAGCCTCTCCCTACCTCCTGGCCTGTCCACTCCCGCTCCTTGAACTCCCCAGTTTGCCTACCCCTGTTTGGTACCCTTAACTGTCTTTGCTCTTCCCTGGTGTTTGCTTTAAAGCCCACGTTTAACCTTGTTTCCATCTCACGTCACTGTGGATTCAGTTTAGCCACACTTTAGTCATGTTTTGCTCTGTTCTGTAAATCAATGTTTCCCCTTTAGGGATGAAAATGGGTCTGAACGGATCTGTAAACACAGGTCTGGTGAAGATCTCTAATTAAAGACACAGTGCTACTGTACATTGATCGACAAGAGCTCAGTCTTGGTCTTTTTGTTTTGTTTGTTTGTTGTTATGTATCTACAGATTTTATTTCAAAGACTGATGCTAATCATTTCAGTAACATAGACTATTTCTACCACAGCAGTATCATCAGAGACCTTTTCAAAAACTCAAAAACCTCTTTAATTTAATTTTAACCATTTAACCCAAGGATCATTGGTTCCTTCACCGTCACTGACTGATCATACAGCTTGATTGACAAAATAAGAAAGCTCTGGGTGCCACTAGTATCAATCTATGCCGGTAGATAATTATCATCTAACACTGAAGTTAGTTATATACAGGGCCGTCCCTCCCTACAGGCCGATCATGCAGACTGTTTGGGGCCTCACCTTGCGGAGGGGGCCTCATCTTGAGGAGGGTGCCTCAACTGAGCGGAAAATGCGGCGCACAAATGCGCTTATGCGGCGCAATTAGTGTGGCGCGGCACTGTTTCGCCGCTATGAGGCTCCACTAGCACCCCGTTGCCGCTCGCGAAACAGAGGGCCTCATCATATGATGGCGCGTTTCCACTGCAGCGCGGAGCTCGCTTTAAGCGTGCCGAGCCGTGCGGGGCCCGTTTTTGGTTGCGCTTCCACTTGGCCTAGTTTTGGCCCGGGGCTACTTTTTCACCTTTTTCTGGCCCGACTAAATCGTGGTTCTATCGATGCCAACAAACAGGGCTGAGTCGGGCTGAGTTTGCTAAACTAGAGAGAGAATCGCTGTCAAGGGGGCTACAACTACAACAAGATGAACATATTTGACCGTGATTTAATTGTAATACACGTTTCAAAATAATGCCGAAGTAACAACATACTGATACCGGTTAGTAAAAACCATGAATTAATGCTTTGACAAGTCTGCAGGCGAAAAACCTTTTAAAATGCGTGATCTACTTATTATAGACACATGCATTTCCAAACATTTGGTCTACCTACGCTGTAAAATGTATTAGCTCTTCGATTTACACACGGCATCTATTGCACGTCTGTCCGTCCTGGGAGAGGGATCCCTCCTCTGTTGCTCTCCCTGAGGTTTTCTCCCATTTTCCCCTTTAAACTGTGGGTTTTCTCTGGAAGTTTTTCATTGTACGATGTGAGGGTCTAAGGACAGAGGGTGTCGTTTTCTCATACTGATATTCTGCACAAACTGTGCTGTT
>NW_011348465.1:0-11518 GCF_000735185.1 Notothenia coriiceps
GCTCTGGTACCACGTACACTTATGAGCATCCTTATGTTCGAACATGGTGTTTGTTATGGCCAATCCATGACTAGCACAGAAGTCCAGTAACAAACCACCACTCCGGTTCAGATCAGGGGGGCCGTTCCTCCCAATCACTCCCCTCCAAGTGTCTCCATCATTGCCCACATGTGCGTTGAAGTCTCCCAGCAAGATTAAAGAGTCCCCTTCAGGAGCCCCATACAGGACTCTTTCCAGGGTCTCCAAGAAGGCCGTATACTCTGAACTGCTGTTGGGTGCATAAGCACACACAACAGTCAGAGTTTTCCCCCCATAACCCGCAGGCGTTGGGAGGCGACCCTCTCGTCCACTGGTGTAAACTCCAACAAAGAAGCACCCAACCGGGGGCTTGTGAGTATCCCCACACCCGCCTGGTGCCTCACACCTTGGGCAACTCCACAGAAGAATAGAGTCCAACCCCTATCCAGAAGTAAGGTTCCAGAGCCAACGCTGTGCGTAGAGGTGAGCCCAACCAGATCCAACTGGTAATGCTCCACCTCCCGCACAAGCTCCGACTCCTTCCCCCCCAGAGAGGTGACGTTCCACGTCCCTAAAGCCAGCTTCTGTCGCCCGGGTCTGGTCCGTCGAGACCCTCTGCTTTCACTGCCACCCTTCTGGCAGCCCACTCGACCCCATCACTGTTTCCCGTAGGTGGTGGGCCCGCGGGACGGAGAAGCGGAGGTGTTGCCCACGTTTCCTTTTCGGGCTGTGCCCGGCCGGGCTCCGTGGCAAGTCCGGCCACCAGACGCTCGCCGACGAGTCCTCCTTCTGGGCCTGGCTCCAGAAGGGGACCCCGGGCTTCCTCCAGGCCGGGTATCCTCACTTCTTAGTTCGTCTTTCATGAGGTCTTAGACCAATATTAGTCTTGCCCTTGGCCTGAGACCAACTTGCCATGGGAGGCCCTTCCAGGAACACAAGGTTCCAGACAACACAGCCCCCAGGTTCATCAGGGCAGACAAACCTCTCCACCACGGTAAGGTGCTGGTTCTTCAGAGAGGAATATCAAATATAAACAATAAAAACAAATCAATATACAATTGTATATTGTTCTGTTTTTATTGTTTATATTTGCCCACATGTCCGTTGAAGCAATCTGGATAAATAATATAAAAAGTAAAAAAATACAACAAGATCGAAAATACTACAGGGACTATAAGAAAGGAGAAACTATACTATATGTTTATATTAGCATGGTTTTTATGGAATTTTAACCAATCAAACAGATGTACTGTATATGTTTTACTTTACAACTAATATTACAATTTTGAAACAACGTAGATAAGAAACTCCACAGGTTCAGCTCCTTGCACATTGTTCAAATTGTTATGGCTGCAGCGAAGGTAGAAGAAGAAAAAATACAATTTTAAAAAGCAGCAAAATCTAATATGTGCTCTTTGTCTTTATGTAGCTTGATCAGGAGTACTTGTCTCTGCCCTCCAGGGAAGACTACATCACCAACACTTCCTCCGCGCGGGCGGTGAGTCTCTGCTCCATCTTTCATTTATTTTACTTGTTATTTAAAAACTCTTCTTGCTTGAGTGATACATTGCATTAGAAAGAGGTTCAGCTGCTTAAAATATCAACAGCTAATTATGTTTTTTTTTTTTGTCAGAACAATAATTCCTTCCAGACTAAACATTTTCACAGATGGTAGAGAGTTGTGATGCAGGAAATGAATTGTGGAAAGGCAACACATGCTGATTGTCTAATAGCTGGCTCATCAGGCCAGAGTAACAAAAAATGGAGCAAATCAAGAGTTTTTCATGATATTAGTAGACTATCAGTATAAAGTACATTTGCTAGTATCCATAGATAAACAATGTTCTACATTTAGGGTGCAACTAGCACTCTCCTTAATATTGTGTAGAACAATACATAATTAACATTATGAAGTTAATAAAAAAAAAATAGGCTGTTTTTAATTAGGTTCATGGATAATCACTCTGTTTGTGTAACTATGATCTTGTTAACTTTTATGGCACTTTGTATTCTATTTTGTGCATCTTCGCTGTGCATCTGTCCCCATAAAACAGATAATATTAAATCTGCAAAAGAAGTGCAGAAGCCTTTGCTTGATGTCTGATGGCGTATCTTTATTTTCTCTCTTTCGCTCTGCTTTTTTCTCCAGTATCGTGAAGCCTTGTTGAGTTTCATGGTGGATACAGCAGTTATGCTGGGCGCTCAGGAGAAAGCAGCACTGACCCAGATGGAAGAGGCTCTTGCCTTCGAGACCAAACTGGCTTATGTAAGAACGTCATGTCAGATACATATAAATCTATTCAATGTTTGGAGATAATTTCATAGTCCATAATGGCACTGGATGTGTTAACTAATGTGTTGTGAAATATGAGAATGATTGATCTACTTTAAGGAAAACTATTAAAGGTCCCCGCTGTACAATAGCTGCCCACTGCTCCTACTAGTTAGGATGGGTTAAATGCAGAGAACACATTCCACTGTGTGTGCTGTGTGTGTGCTCTGCATGTGTGACCATTAAAAGAGGGTTTCATCTCTCCGATTCTACTATTCTATTTCTATCATACTGTTTTTCATCAATATATTATAGGTCTCAGATATATACAAAACATGTCTATGAAGTGTTTGGGTCCAAATACCAAACAAATCATTGTAGCATCCCATAAACCCCTCTGTTTCAGCCCTGTTTCAAAAGTGCTGATGCTCTGTCTTTTACCTAAGATAAAAATAAGGTGCCACTCTGCGAGATATTTGGTTAAAAAGAACACAATGGTGCTCTAGAAGTAGATTCAGGTGGTAAGGTGGGGGTGGGTTTACCTTGGTTGGTTATTGGCTAATGGTTACACAAGCCAAAAAAACGTTATCATTAAGTGGCCAAAATCTGATCAGCTAATTTTCAGACAGGTTTTTATATAAATGGATCAGGACAAAAAGTGAGCAAATCTTTTTTCCTGAAACTTTCAGAATCTATTTACACAGAGGGGGCACATGTTTATGTCTAAAAGACATGAAAAAGTGGATTTAGCATAATAGGTGACTGTTAAAACATTGTATTTAGGATCAGTCATGTCAGTTCAGATTGCTCATTGTGTGTGCAGATCCTGATTCCATATGATAACCGCAACAGTGACAACATGTACAACAAAATGTCGCTCTCTCGCCTGCAGCGCACCATACCACAGGTACTTCAAATACAAACAAACACTTAAAGAACACAATCCTTCCAATGTTTCGTAAAACCAAATCACCTGTTTTATGATTTATTTTACATATGTATTTGAATTACTTAACGTTTAAGACAAGCAGTCCTTTTTCTACATGCAAAAATGATTTACATCATTACAGGTCTCCCTCAATTTGTATTATTCTGAGTTGTAATGGACTATATGTTATATAAGTAACCTCTACTGGATATATTCTTTGTATGCAGTTTGATTGGCTGGGTTTTGTAAAAGCTGTGGTGGACTCTAAAGTTGAACCGTTTCGGTCCATCTCCACCTCTGAGCCTGTCATCGTCCGAGCACCGCAGTACTTTAGGGACCTTGTTAAGCTCATCAACAGTACAGATCCTAGGTACACACACACACACACACACACACACACACACACACACACACACACACACACACACACACACACACACACACACACACACAGCAAAACATTTCATATAAATGTGCGACAAGACTTAGACTGAAACACGTGGTACAGCAAACAAGGAGGGACTACGAAGTATCACAGGATAGAACACACATATATATTTAAACAGCCAGACACACCTATCTTATTATAGTGTGTAATGAGATTACATGGCATTATTTAATAAATGTTCATCCTCTCTATCTCTTTCCAGGATTGTAGCTAACTACGTACAATGGAGGACAGTTTTTTCCAGCATCTCCTCCCTTAGCCGTCGTTTCCTTTACAGATACCAGGACTATGCACGGGTTGGTACAGAAAGAATTTTCCAAATTCTGTATTGTTTGGGTCATTCTTAAGGGTTTTGATTAACTGAAAAAATAAATGGGTATTGTGTGTCTTTAAAAAAGCTAAAACGTTGGCTTGACATCATGCAGATACAGCTGGAAAATGTTGGAGAAATCCCACTTCATAAAGGATGTTTGGAAAATGTTTATACTATGTATACAGGAAGTTTATTCAGATTCAACACTGGTAGTTAACAGTATGTGCTACTGTACATACTGATCTCTCTACTACAAGACAGAGAACTGGGAAATTGATGTGATATTTTGAGTAGTCAATCCGTATACCTTCTTATTAACAGTGTTTCTTTCTTACACCAGTAAAAAGAATAGTAACTGATGGTTATTTCGTTTTTGTTTTTTATGAGGTGCAGGACGGAACTCTCCGAAGTAATTTCAAAATGAAAGCCCCCACATGGTAAAGTTTTTGGATAATATTGGAATAACTGTAGAGGAAGTGTAGGGGCTTACAAGACAGGCTTTTATGTGATATTAATAGTTTAGAAGAAAGGGATATAATCATGGAAGAAACTATTCAGGTGGCGAGAGATTGCAACCTGCCCTTGTCCTTGGCTGTACCTGCAGCGTACCAGATGGTGATGGAGGAGGTGAGGATGGACTCGATGATGGAGGTGTAGAAGTTCACCATCATTGACTTTGGCAGGTTACATTTCTTCAGCTTCCTCAGGAAGAACATCCTCTGCTGGGCTTTTTTGGTGAGGGAGCTACATCTGCTCCCACTTTAGGTCTTGGGAGATGATGTTAACCAGGAAGCGGAAGGACTCCACAGACTTAGGGGTCTGTGATGGTTTCTAGGTGGGACAGGACAAGGCACTCAAAGGACTTCAAAACCACAGAGATCAGGGCTGTAGTCATTCAATCCTGGGGTCCTTGTTTTCTTCGGGACAGGAATGATGGTGGAGGATTTGAAGCATGCTGTCTTTCTTTCGCTTTGCAACTGCAGTGATGTTGACATTTATGGGAACAGCTGCTGGAATCAACAACCAATAACCAGTTAGAGGGGCATGTCGGCTGGTTAAAGAGTGTTTCTCGAGAGATGAGGTAGCAAAAAGTTGTTCATGTTCACACGTTAACCCACTGTTAACATCTCTGACATCTCTGAGTTGGTTCCAATGCTGATATAGCCTATTGCCACCTTATTCCAAGAGCTTTTGGATGAAGTTTGCAAGAGCTTTTGTTTGGAAATTACTTCTGAGAGTAACCCTCTGCCCTCCCCTGCTCCATTCATCATTGGACCATTTAGTAAGATAATAAGCAAAACAAAAAGTTGCTTTTCTGTTGACTGGTTCAAGAAAGAAAAATGATTTGGTTGCTTTTCCATTTACTGGTTCCATGAAGGAAAACAATTGATAGGCCTCCAAGGTACACCAACTAGTTTGATTTTTAAGACAAGCCTAGAGATGAACTCCAATGAACTTTATGGCTTGAACGAAAAAAATGATGATATAAATCGTTTCTTTTGCTTTAGTATCAGTCCCAACATTTCCCAACCAGTAAGTAGGCTATTCAGAGGCTGAGACTATACCAGTTAAAGTAAGTGCCATGTGGCGAAAGAGTCAATGTTACCTTTCCTCTCTTTCTCTCACACACGCTCCAGGTTACCAAGGGAACCACCTCTCTGACCCCGCGCTGGGATAAGTGTGTTAACTTTGTCGATAAAACGCTTGGTTATGCTACTGGACGCCTCTTTGTCAACAGACATTTCCAGGAAGACAAGAAACACATGGTGTGTATGCATACAGATGGCTTATTTACAATTAATGCTCTAGAAATGACATCATGTCCAACATTGTAGGTCAAGTGATTACATTTTGTATATGTGTAACAGATGTCTGTGTTAAGTGTATTTTGTCTGTGTCTCACATGGAAGTGATGTCAGACATTTAAAGTGTTGTCATCTGCATCAATCTGGGTTTGGGTAAATGTGGCAATAAGACCAAGAGCAGTATTTTTTTTGTAAACGTCCTCGAGTTAATGTGTTTGTGTTTGTTTCTCAGATGGAAGAGTTGATCGATGGCATTCGCTGGGCGTTCATTGACATGCTGGAAAATGAGAATGACTGGATGGATAAACCAACCAAGATGAAAGCAATAGAAAAGGCAAGAACAACTTTTTCCTCTGTCCCATCTCAGTCTAGCAACAGTCCACTGCCATTGTAATAATCTGCTTTGCTTCCCTCTTATTTGCTCTCAGTTCTATATTGAACTTCCCAAATAAAGTTATCTAGCTCTAAGCTGTACTCAATTGTTTTTGCCACTTAGGGGCAGCACTGTCTCCCAGGCAAAAATATCTGTCACATTAGCTGAGCAAATGTTTGACTTGCTTTACCAGACAGTCACTCATTCCGTGTGCCTGGTGTTTTTTACTGGGCAGCGTACAGTGGATTTATCAATGTTTTTTTTATCAAACATATAAATTGGACGTAGCGCTCAAACAATCACACTAAAATTACAGGCATTTTTGCGTGTGTTTGTATATGTATGTGTATCTGATTTTCAATTAAAGCAACGTACAAAGACCTTTGTTCGTTGAGGAGTTGACTTTTAAGCTGTACGGCTTAAACCAAAACAACCCTGGTTCACAAATCTGTTAGGTCAATATTAAAACATAAAAAAATAATCAGGTTCACTGTGGGCTTTTTTTATTGATCACAAGGATGTGAGATTTGTAGTGACCTCAAATCGAACATCATTGCATTTAGATTCTATATCTTTAGTGTTTACACTGTCTCCAATTTGTTCTGTGGTTAAACCGTTGCAGGAAAACATTGTGTTAAGACATTGGCTATGACGCTAAACATGTGCTTAAAATCTCCACTCACTATCTTTTTCTCTCAAGGCACATGCAGTCCTGGCTAAAGTTGGCTACCCTGAGTTTATTCTGAACGACACCTTCCTCAATGAGGACCTAAAGCAGGTTTGTAAAGCAGTTCTGAAAGCTAGTTGTGTTTTAAAAATCAGTTAGGAAGAACAAACATGGTCTGCTAGCAATAATTGAGAGTGGCTGTTCTAAAAAAAGGTCAAATTCTGGTGTAATATTTGCAGAAAAGTACAGTTTTTTCATAGTGTGTATTTGCATTTGTGTATTTTTTAGCTGAAATACAGTGAGAAAGACTTCTATGGGAATGTGATGCAGACGTTGAAGTACTTTGTCCAATCTGATCTGGCCTTGCTCCGAAAGGCCGTCCCACGAAAAGAGTGAGTGGCAGGACTCATCTCTGTGAACTTGCTGTGTGACTTTTTACATTTGCTGACATGTCATAGTTGTGTGTGTGTGTGTGTGCGTGTGCGTGTGTGTGTGCGTGTGCGCGTGTGTGTGTTGCAGGTGGTTTACAAACCCAACAACTGTGAACGCCTTCTACAGTTCCTCCACGAATCAAATCAGTAAGATATAATATGATTGATTATTGACATATTTTATTTAATTACTTACTACCTGTCTACTGAACCTCTGTCAGGAACGATGACGGTGCACTGCATTTCAGTGATTTCAAGTATGTATCTGCTTATAATACATTTTTGGAGTGTATAATTTCTTAAAAATGGCAAGTAAGCATTTCAGTGTCAGAAGAAAGAAAGTGAATTGGGGTTAAACCATGGGTTAAACACGTGTTGAACTAAAAGGGATGACGTGAGGACTGCTTTTTATAACATGTCAAGTGTGATCTGATTTATAATAGTTACTCTCTTGATAAATCACACTTTTAATTAATAAATAGCTGTGCCTCACACACAGGCTGATGTAGAAAAAAGGTTGTCTGGGTGCCCAGATAGCTTACCTGAAAGTGGGCTGACAACTTCTAATCCATCCTGTTTCTCTTTGCTGCAAGTGATCCCCTTTCGCTCTCCCCTTTTCCAGTCTATATGTCCTATATAATAAAGGCAAAAGGCAATCCATAAAGTCTTCGAAAAATGAAAAGAGCAAAAAGAACAACATCATTTTGATCTTCTCTTTTAGGATTTCCTGCTGGAGAGCTTCAAAAACCCTTCTTTTGGGGTAGAGAGTATCCAAGGTGAGAATGAAATAATACGACATGCTCTACTTATAGATATAGATAAGCCACGTGATGCTTTTGATTAAGGATTAAAGTGAGCAAAGTTAAATGAACGTACTGGAAGAAAGCAAAAGGGAAGACTACTACAACACCACAGTACTTTCAGTATGCAATGGAAGATATGTCCAAAATGTGGACGATTCATTTGTTTGTCATCCAAAGACTACAGCTATTCAAATCTAATCTTTAAGGAAGTTCAAACTAATTTTAGAAAATTGAATATAAAGTTGCGAGAAATGTACACATATAACTGGCTATAGCACTATAGGCTGTAGCTAACGTGAGTTCTACGGAGTTTACACAAAACAATATATAAACTATCAATCCCAAAAATACTCTTAGTAATTTAACCTACCAAGAATGCAAAAGAAGGTTTGAAGCAGATTGTAATCATCATAAACCATGTGGCTGTCCTGCTCACATTTGGCTTCCTAACACATGATATATTGGTCACATGGTGGACTTAATTCCAAATTATCGGCTGCCAACCGGGGGAGACACATCTAAAACATAAATAATAATGTCCTGATGAGGACATAAAATTACAATTAACAAGTTATCTGCTGCCAGCAGGGAGAGACACATTTAAAACATAAATAATAATGTCCTGATGAGGACATACAATTACAATTAACAAGCCAAGAGGATGCCAAAATAGTTGCATCATGATTTAAAAAAGTAGTCTGAATTCATGCGTTATCATTCAGCCAACAATATACACCAATTATTTATGTATACCAATTAAGTATAAAGCACATTTTGACAGTATACGTTTGGATGTTATATGTTAATATGAAGTGCATTAGTATGAGATTTCAAGCAATAGTTTATTTAATAGTTTGAATTATGTTGTCACAAATTGTCAATTTTTAAAATGCTGTTGTGGCTCATTCTACTTGAAAAGGGAGTTAATAAGGAGGACTAAAGTTAATCCACTTTTCATCTGTTTCCAGATCTTTAAGCTACGGTGCCATCGGGGTGATAGTAGGACATGAGTTAACACACGGCTTTGACAATAACGGTAAATACTGATTGACAAGAATGACCTTAAACATCAATATCAGAGATTTTTGACACAGCTGGGGGGATTTTGTTATGTTTGATCCCTTTTCATGAACAGGTCGCAAGTATGACAAAAATGGCAACCTTCACCAGTGGTGGAGCAACTCGTCTATAGACGCCTTCAATGAGCAGAGCCAGTGTATGATTGACCAGTATAATGCCTACCATTGGAAGGAGGCAGGACTTGATGTAAGATTTTGACTTTACAACAGTAAAATAAGCTACTAAGTAACTTTTTTTAAATCCCTGGAAATATTAAAAGACATTTAAATAATGACAATGTAAAAAATATACTTGCCTAATGCAGTTTGACACTTTACAGGCTCTGTTGAGTATGTTTATGTGTCAGCATTGCACAGTTGAGAGACCTGATTTAGAATTTACTTTAATGATTGTAACTTTTGTAATCACTTGGAGAAGGATAAAGACAATCAGTGCATTGTGGATGTTTTGTTGTGCAGGTGCGGGGCAAGAGGACTCTGTCAGAAAACATAGCAGACAATGGAGGAATGAGGGAGTCTTTTAGGGTAGGATTTGTTTCCTTACACTCATGCACTTCTCTTAAATATTATTATGCAAAATCCACTTCTTCATGTCTTTTATACATAAACATGTGTCCCCTTTGTGTAAAGACATTCTGAAAGTTTCAGGAATAAAGATTTGTTCACTTTTTGTCCTTCCTGTCTAAAAATGAGCTGATCACTGCCACTGTATGATGTCATAACGATTTGTTGGCTTGTGTAACCATTAACCAATAACCAACCAAGATAACCTTATCACCTGAATCTCCTCCTAGAGCACCATTGTCTTCTTTTTAACCAAATATCTCGCAGAGGGGCGTGGGGAGTGGCTCCTTATTTTCATCTAAAGTAACAGACAGAGAAGGCTTCTCAATTCTCTAATTTCCCCTCCTCGACTCCCCTCCCCTACTCCTATCCTCATGTCTTAGTCCCGCCCACAGGAGATGCGAGCGGAGGAGTCGAGGAGGGGAACCGAGGAGAGAGGAGTGGAAGCAGCAGGCGTAATGAGAAATCCTCTCCTCTGGGCGGCTATTTTAAAGAGACGTCCATTAATGATGACAGGAGGCACAGCAGCACTCTGTCTGATGGACAGATGTGTTCGTGACGACTTATGTATTTACTTTTAATTAATTCACAGTGCGGTGTAATGAGACAATAACAGGCTACAGATGTGGACATATACAGACTGGATATCCCCCCTCTCTGGTCTCTGAAATGGGGAATTGAAATTACGGGCCAAAAGTTTTATTTACAAGTACTAAAAGTAAGCATAGGACACCAGTGACTTCCGGTTATGGCACAGTGCTGGTGAGACGCATCTCCATGAGGCTCCGAAGCTAATATATTGAATTAATTATTCAGAAGACCACAACTTCCTTTAAATACACATTATCCTGTCAACATTATGCCAGGAAGACCTCAGAAAGCAGGTCCACAGACGCCTGCAGCCTCGAAAACGTCAATGTCGCAAGCTAAAGCTAGCTCAGCTGCCGCTAGCGAAAACACAGAGGCAATGGCCCAGATTGTGGAAGTCCTCGGCGACATACATGCAATGCAAAGCGACTTTTCAAAGAAACTTGACGATGTGCTTGAGGGAAGAATAAGAGGACTCAAGGGTGAGCTGCAACACCAAGCTAACAGGATCACAGAAGCAGAGGAAAGAATTGGAAAGACCGAGGAAGACTTAAATTCCATGCACAGCGCTATCAAAAAGCTACAGGATAAATGCGCCACATTGGAAATGAAGTTGGAAGACCAGGGAAATAGGGGCCGTCGCAACAACCTGAGGCTCATCGACGTGTGTGCGTTTTTTGGAGCAATGGCTACCAAGAGCCCTGGGCACCGACACCTTTTCCACACCGCCCGTTATTGAGAGAGCACACCGAATAGGACGTCTAATCGCTGGCCAGGACCCAAAACCAAGGTCGGTAATTGTGAGGTTCCTTAACTACAGAGACAAGGAAAAAGCTATGCGAGCAGCCCTGAGACAGAGAACAGTGCGTTTTGAAAATCACAACGTCAGATTATATCCAGACCACTCAGCGGAGACTCACCGGCAACAGAAACTCTTCGAGGCAGTGAAAAAGCAGCTACAATCCATGGGGCTCCGCTACGGGATGTTCTACCCGGCTATCTTGGTAGTAACACACAACGGACAGCGACACTCCTTCAACACGGTCCCCGACGCAGAGAAGTTTGTCCAAAAGCTACAGAAGGACGCCAGGCCCACGCCAGTGACAAACTAGAACTTTTAGCTAAACAGAGGCTTTGACACCATGGACTTGCTCCAACGAGGTTTATCTGTTTGTGACGGGATCATAGTTGTTCGGTTAATTCTCTAACTACAGATGATCTTGTGTATG
>NW_011348465.1:16488-19947 GCF_000735185.1 Notothenia coriiceps
TGGCAAGGGCTGTTCCATGCTCTGCTCAACCTCCCGCCTTCCCAATGGACTCAGTAGCGCCCCCTGCTGCCGTGGAGCATGTGTGAGTGAGTGTGTGTTTGCACAACCACGGCGGAATATTCCTAGAAATATGTTATGTGTTTGTTTGATAGATACGTTTTTTCTTTGCAAAACTAAATGCATTAGTTTGTAGATGGTGTTTTGTATTTGCAAACCACATTGTGTTTGTTAGTGAATCATGAGGCATTTGTAAAACCTGTTTAGTTTGTTTGTGGAGTTATGGCAGGAAATTAGCTCCATACACGTTCCACAAAACAAAGTCCTTCGCCTCCCCCGGGTCCGTGAAACTGTGTCGCTTTCCATCAGCCGTTGTGATCCGCAAAACTGAGGGATACCACAGTCCGTACTTGACACCATCACAGCCTCTTAGCATGCCTTTCACGTCCCTATAGGCGGCTCTCTGCTTCGCGACTGCTTGGGTGTAGTCGGGGAATACTCTGATCCTGTCTCCGTGTGACATTGTCGGATCTGTGGCCGTGGCTGCCTTGCGGAGGGTCGCTTCCTTCTCCCGGTAATAGTGACATCTCACCACAAAGGCACGGGGTGGCTGGTCCTCCTGAGGCCGATCCCGTAGGTGTGCGATGGCAGCTGTCTAGTAATGACTCTTTTTCTAAGCCCAGCGATTCCTGGAGTAGTTTAGCTACAAAGTCAGTTGGGTTCTTCCCTGCCTCCCGTTTTTCTTGTATCCCGGTGATGCGGAGATTGCACCTCCTAGACCGCGCCTCCAGGTCCTCACTCCTGTCAGAGAAGATTTTCATGTCCTTTTTTAGCTGCTGCACGTCTCGTTCGAGAGTGGTAATGAGGTCCGAGTGATCATTGGCACTATCCAGGCTCTCAACCCGGTCCTCCAAAGCCTTGGTGCGGCTGCTGACGCGGTCAATGGCGGATCTCAGCTCGTCCCTCAGTTGGCTTATTTCACGTCGTAATTCTTTAGACTGCATCTCGGCGTTGTCATCAATTTTTTTCAGCAGGTCTTCTCTGAGAGATCGAATGGCCTGTAGAATGGTGGCCTCATCACCTCGTGCTGCGCTAGCGGCCCTGCCCCAGCACCTTTAGCCGGGCTAGCACTATTAGCTTTCGGATCCGGCACAGCAGTCACCTTTTTGCGAGAGGAAGGCGACATTTTCAAATGAAACTCTCGGGCTGAGGCAAGGAAGAACAGCTTAGATTAAAGTTACTTGAATATAGTGTAGAAGGTAGCCTAATATAGATATTCTGATTCTGGCGAGGAGCTCGAGAAATGCGACCTCACATGGCTCCGCCCAGACCGGAAGTCTAATTATCAGTTTAATCTAATGTTTATTCTGGTAAAAACTGAAGTGTAAAAATGTAAATTTCATCACAAAAAAAAAATCAATTCAAGCGTTTCACTTTACAAAGTTTGGATACAATCTGGAGAATTAGGTCCTCACTATAGTTTCCATTTCACACATATCACATAGCAGGAGATTGGCCGTGTCCGATGCATTCTCACTTACTGCAAATACTCTGGTTAGTGCAAGGAGTGGCCTCTGGGTTGTCTGTCTTGTAGGACACCAACACCCACAGCATCTTTTTTATAACCCTGAGTTATAATAGTCTAATTTAAAAGGACAGATGTGTTTCCTAAAATGTAGAAATGCTCCTTTAAGAGTTTGGTTACAGCAGTGAGTGGTATCAGGATGGTTCAAGTTGGGAGGGGTTAAAAGTATCTGGGGTGGGGTACATGTAAGTATTGTGTTGGTTTTATTGACTGAAGCCAGCATTCTTGTGGTGGCATTGAAGTGTTATTTTTGTAATGTGCCTCTGTATGCAGTACTGTACACCCATTATGATGGAAATCGTCCTCTAATCTGCAGCCATGCGAATGAGCAGAGACTGGAATGCCAAGTGTTTTTTTTTTAGGAGTTTATTGAGTATGCTTCTTAAATTGTTTATGTACATGTGTGTTTGTGTTGTGTGGCTTGATTGATGTTTAAGTAATAACATGAGGTTGTTATTAGGAGTGACACTTAAACCTTAGACCTCTGTGTGTGTGGAGGTTTAAAACCCTGCGAATATGTTTCTGACAAAGCAGTGAGGGCTGGGATGTTGAGGTTGTTTGAGGCAAAGAGGGTCATTCTGAGTTGAAATTGTTAGTGTGTGTGGGCACAACATGAAGTGACTCTCACAAGCAGCTTGAACTGAACAGCAGGAGCAGTCAACCTCTGAGGTCAGACATTGAGGCAGATCTGTAACTCTCCACTCAACCATTGACATCAGGGATTTGGTTTCTAAATCTGTCCACTCACTTTGCTGCTTTTGACTGCCTCTGTTCGTCCTCAAAGCACATAACAGAGGTTTCTGCTGAGAGGTCAGAGAAGGCTTTTGTTCACCTTCTTAGAAAACAGGAGAATTGAAATGTAAACAAGGGCTTGCAATATTCTGCTTTTTGACTCAAGGCCTGACTTGTACTATACAGCAGAGCTAAATGTTGTGTATGGTTGACCGCCCTGCAAGAATGCACTCATACAGTACGTTCAAACATGTAATCCAATAACTGTTTACTAGGTTTGACTGCTCTCCAACTGTATCTACTGCAAATTGGTCTGTGTGTATTTTTGGAATTTAAAATATGTTTTGGCAATGTATGCAACAAGCATGACTTGCTGATGTAAATATTATATAGTTGGTGTCATTAACATGTATAATCTACAATAAAATCTCGTTTAAAATTGTTTTACGATGTCTAAGTTACTGATAAGTCACATGTTTCCTGCCTGGCCGTAGCGTGTATCATACACTCTCTCGTCCGGGCGGTAAGAAGGAGCCCTCAGCCAGAGCAGCTGCAGCCAACAAGCTGACTGTTGCTATCTGTAAACTATGCCGCCGAAACATAATTTCAGCCAATCAGCGTTGTCAGATCTGATGCTCAAAGGGCGCCCTGTCAGAGCCCTGGCCTGTGTGTCTGTGAGTTGTTTAGACTCGTATCCAAGGTGACGCTACAGTAGTTGCAGGTGGAGACTCCGGTGCTAGTGGATCGCCGGAGCTGTAGATTAACATGTACATGCTTATTGTAGTTGTAAGGGCAATGCCTGTGGCACCATGGAGCATATGTGTGGGCTGGACCTGTATTTTACAGGAAAGGAGTGAGCAGAGGGTCGAGTTGTCGATTCTTGTTCAGTTTTCATCTTTCTCACCCTCTCAGACTTTGAGTTGCGCGCGCTGCTAAAGAGACGCCATGGAAACCAAACAATGGTGTAGCTGTATTAAAGTCCGAGTGGAAACAGTCGTGAGTAAATCTGATTTTGTCAGAAATTGGGAGAAATGCGGGAGTCTCCCGCGAAAATCGGGAGGGTTGGCAAGTATGACACACACACACACACACACACACACACACACACACACACACACACACACACACACACACACACACACACT
>NW_011348465.1:19989-22021 GCF_000735185.1 Notothenia coriiceps
AAACAAGTCCGCCCAGCTTCAACCATCCTTGCTCCAGTGCACAAACTCAAAAAAACACTAAAGGCGGGGGGGGGGAAGAGCACCAACAGACAGCGTAAAAGTCGAAAGGACATGACAGTCAGTCGAGTGGGTCATAACCCACGAAAGAACAGGCCAGGTGACACATCACCAAGGATAGTGTTGTGCTCCCACATCGCATGCCAATGGAACGAAAACCCATTGGGATACACACCGACATCAAAGTGCAAGAAAAACACCACAACGTGACAAGGAAGGGCGCAGCGATGTTGGGGGAAATACAAACGCTTCCACAAGCCAATCTATGGACGAAGACAATAGGATGATCTCAACCCCTGTTTCACTGTCATTGAGATGCGACATAACCCCAAATGGCATGCACAGGGACCAACGTGGGCCGTGACCTTGAGAGCCATAAAGACACCATACGTGTACAAAGAAGGAAGCACCAACAACAATCAGACGCACTGGGGGACCGCCGCCCTACCAGAGAAACCTGACGGGGGAGGTGCCAGAGAGAGGTCTCATCTGGAAGCGAACATTCACACTTTTTGATGTGACCCAAGTAAAGAGGACAGACAAGATCCAGACCTCTCACGGTGCGGGAATTGGAGCCAGAGCTGGCATACAGAATGAAAAGAGATTGAGCTTGCCTTATGCAGTGAGGAAACAGAACTCAGTACGCAAAAATGGGTGTGTTGTGGGGCGCAGAGTATCGGTGTGCGCAAAAGCCAGGCCAAGAAAGTGTTTGAAGAAAAGCATCATCAGCCATCCGGGAGTGTCAGGAATGAAAGCACTGGCATAGGGCTATTAGGGCCAAGCCGACCAAGGATGTAGAAGGAAGCTGTCAGTCTGATAACATGTCAACACGAGCACCGAAATGTTCCGGCAGTGCCCAGCTCCGTTACAGCCCGCTTTTGGGGATTGCCCGATGAGCCCTCGAGTCGTATTCATGTGGATACCTGGCCATTCTGAAGATGTTTTTGTGCCATCTAGCACCTCAAAATGGATGGATGTGTCCAGTCAATTCTGGCCACTTCACCACTACAATTGAGTGCCTGGGCGTACCAGTTCAGTAACCATGGACTGCCTGAATGTGTTTCTAAAGGCACCCTGGTTCATTGACAGCACAGAGTTAAAAGCGTTTTCTAAAAGAAATGGGGGTTTAATCCTCATGTGACCTCGCACCCGCTAAACGAGCTCCAGTAACAGCGGTTACGCAAGAGAGGGTAGCAGACATTTAAAAGGAGAGAAAAAGCAGCACGACAGCCAAAGAGCCAAGTGCTAATTAGTACACGGTGACTCCTTCCAGACTCAACAGGTATGGCACCAGCAGAGCTGCTCCCGGCAGAGAGGAAGCTACGTGGTGTTTGATTCAAATTCATCCAGATCTGGCATGAAGGTCGAAAGAAAACAGGAAAGACAAAAAGAGATCATGAACAAAAAGGAAAAGGGGCGCCGGTTCAAAACAGAGACCAGTGCGACGAGAAACTCAGTCCTGACGCCAAGTATTCCCGGAATCATAGAGTCAGTGACAGGACCAGTGTCATAATAAATTGATGCTGGGTGATGGGAGCAGTAGTCCGGAGAACATGGACGCCAGATTCATCGCTCAACCACCAAAGACCAGAAAAGAGACCATCGAAGACAACAGACTGACTCGACTCAGCTAAGCCGAAAAAGGAGAGACATGGCAGGACGTGAGAAAGTGGTGCCAGTGGGACGAGTTGAAAGCCAGCAGCACAGAAGGCTACACACACACACACACACAATGTTCATATTTAGTCTCCTGATTTTAAATACCCTAGTATGGTTTTGTCACCATTTCCATAGCCCCATCAAAAATATTTTCCACCAGCTGCCACTGTCCAACAGGAACATTGTAACACTGTAACTTAATTTTGCATTAAACCTAACAGGTGACTCACAACAGTATTATCTATTCCCTTCTTAGCTCAGCTGGAAGTCTTTAAGGTAACTGGGTAACTTAGTCTCTCTTTTTGACTGTCTCTTC
>NW_011348466.1:0-5985 GCF_000735185.1 Notothenia coriiceps
TTGTGTGTGTTCCCTCCTACCTGTTCCCTCCTACCTGTTTTCTTGATTGTGTTCACCTGGTGCCCCTGTGTTTTCTCCTCCCTCCTCACCTGTCTCTTGTTTCCTTGATTAGTCCTGTGTGTATTTAAGTTCTGTTTTTTCTGTCTGTCATTATTGGTTCGTCGTTTTTCTCTGCTACTGTGTTCACCGGGGAGTGTTCTGTTTATCCGTGTTATCCTTGAAATAAAGGTATGTTCAGTGTTATCTGCATTTGGGTCCTGCTTGCTTCACTCACCCGTAACAGTATGTTAAGGTGGAAATTCACGAGTGCTATCAAGTATGTAAAGGATAAAAAATAACGAAAAAATAACTAATCTTATCAATATGCTAAAGTAGAATAATATTTTGTTACAATATTTTAAGGCGAAAAATCCAGAGTTTTATCAAGTATGTTAAGGGGAATAAAATCACAAGCGTAATAACGTTAGGTGGAAAATCACGTGTTTTCACTTATGTTTAGGTGGAAAGTCACGAGTGTTATGACGTAGTTAAGGTGGAAATCATGCGTGTTTATCACGCTTCCAAAGATAACGTTGTATAACACTATCATATTGGGCAGTGAATTGTTTTATCACACGAATCCTAAATAGTAGTAAAAAAAAAGTAGCTTACTAAGAATCTATTTAATACTTTGCTTCACGTCCACGCCTGACGACCTCCACCAAAACCACAGTAAACAATACAACCTTAACATTTCGGAACTACTGTAACTTAAAAAGCCGGGCAAGGTAAATGCCATAAACGGTGCCACCTGCTTACCGGGAGCGATAAAGCATTTACACCACACTCAATTTAGGGTTCATAGTCTTGCCCAAGGACACTTTGACAAATGGACTGCAGGGGCCAGGGATTAGGGGCCGCAGACCTTCAGATCGGCGGACAACTGCTACCGCCTGAGACACAGCCGGCCTTTTATGACACAATAGGTTATACTCCTGATCCTATCATGTTTTATGTTTTTTTTTCATCTCCCTGTGTTAAAACTGTCAGTTTAATGTAGTGTATCTTAGGTCCTAATAATGTGTTCCTGATGTCCACTTACCCATCCAGTTTCACAGCAAAATTCCTATTATATTCCTGTAGGGAGTTATCCATGTTGTCCTTTAATTATTTTTTAAGGACAATCTTTGAAGGGCACACATTGTGTTCATGCAGTGTGTCCGCTTTACAAGGCTCCTATAGTGTACTGTAGGATAGCGCTGAACAAGAAGCTTCCGGGGAGTTCATTAGAGCGCTGCTGACCTTATTTCCCATGTGGATGATATTTAATATCAACTCTCTATTTCTGTATGGAGCTAAGTTTAAAGGTGGAAGCTTCAATAAAATATATCAGCGTGCAACGATCTGCATCTCAGCATATTCCCCATTAAACAACACGCTTTGTGTGTTCTGCACAGAGACAATAATGGAAATTAAATTGTGCGTAGTATGAATGTGAATGAAAAAACACATATGGAATGGTATAGTATTACATCAGTCTATTTATAGGCAGGCTTGCATGCAGTTTGCTGTTCTATTTAAGGAAAGCCAAACAAATGCAAGAGCTCTTCCCTCCCAGGTCTCTTCAAGACATTATAAGATCATATAGCAGGTATGAGCACGCACACAAACACAAACACACATATAGAGACTTCCTCCCTATCACTGACAGACATCAATCACAGTGTGGACGTGCAAAGTGGGGATGAGGCTGTGGATGGGTGAGAGTAGCGCAGTGCAATCACAAAGCGCTCAGATGAGATCCTAAATTAGAGCGTGTGGCCGGCGTGGACTCCCTGGGAGGGTTTGGTTAAATTACAGGTCATATTTTTAGTGAAGGCTAGGCTTCATCCCTGGAACTGCCAGCAGCTGAGGACCATCACTCACACGCCTGTCTGCCCCCAGTTTGTTCAACACTATGACGCTTGTGTGTAGTTGGCGAGCAGCAGTAAATTGAGACCATTCTTAAACAGTTTTATTGCTTTGTGTTTGAGTATGTCAATACATATAATTATTCACCTATAATTTACTGGCTGAGGAGCTTGATAATCAGTTTTGTGCGTGACAGTCCCAGACAACTATAGGCAGAAAAGGAGAGTATTTTTTAATTCATTTTTTACTGTTAAATTGTGGAAATGGGTTATTTTACTTTGTTATATAATTAATTAAATCACATGAGCAGGAAATCCTTTAAACGCTTCCTGTTTCCATGGAAATGTGACACCAAGAAGGTCAATATCTGAGAGCTCAGAAAAGTTGACTGTGTTCAATATTTAGGCAAAATTCCATTTAGAATAAAATTGAAATACTATTGATAACTTTCAATGTTCATCACGTTAGCCATCTCAGATGTTTCTTGTCAAATTGTAAAATGAGTTTGTTGCCATATGGCAGTGTGGAAGGGATCTATGTGATTGTGCATCCAACCTACAGTATTGGATTTTGAAAATGGATTTGCAAAGTATTATGTCATTTCAGATATTGTATAACTGTACCATTTATCTGGATTATAAATTAATCCACTGGCTGTGCTGGTTGAGGGGGAAAGAAGAGGGCACCACCTGATCCCAGGGGACTTTTCAGGATTTCATCAAATGCCAATTGCCCCCCATTCAAATATATATATATATATATATAGGAAAAACGAGTTTAAGTAGAGAGATCCCAGGTGAATAGGGTATGAATGTTAGCAAAGATATCACCGTGAATTTAAGTTTAAAACAATAAGAACTTTTTTTTTTGTATTACAAGTTTTATAAAATGTGATGTTTAAATAGGAAAATTATAATGATTTTGGTACATTTACGAGAATCCACACAAATGTAGTCGAACAAACACCTTATGTGTTTTTTTTAACGTTTTCTTTCCATTAGTTCGAAAGAAGACATGTAATGGAAGCAAAATGTACCAGTGCAGGATACATTTTGTTTTTGGATGTATTGGCTTTTGCAATGAAAACACATTGTTAACATTAAAAGTGAACAGGTCTCCCTTGAAAAAGAGATCAATGATCTCAAGGGATTCACCTGGATAAATAAAGGTAAAAAAGCAATCATGCAACATGTCTAAACACCTCCAACTACACCAAAAACATGATCACATGAAATGCTCAGCTGATTAAGTAGATGACAAAATGTCTGGAGGAAGGCTAATGGGTGAAGAGGATGTATAATTTGGTGTCCCTGAAACACATGACAGACCACATGATGTTTCACACTATGTTGAATTCTAGATTTTGAATTTAGTAAAGATTCAGGGAAAGGTTTCTATTGTGCAATCACTGCTGACCATAACAGGGTCAAGGCAAGGAGAAACTTACAGGAGGCAGCCAATGAGAACCATAAATATTTCTTCCAAGGATGTTCAATGGGGAATGTCCCGTTGACACCAGCATGACGGTCTGATGGGCCTGCTAACAAGTGTGTTCAGCGTAGGAGTTGTCAGCAGGTAACATCAATTGGCTTTGTTTTTCTCATTGAGGTAAAGAAATATCAATAATCATCCCACTTGTATTTCATAATGAACATACAGTAATGGCAGAAATTACATATTTCAAAGACAATATTATTTCATGTTGTTGACAATTAAAGGATTTATGAAACAGATAGAAGTCGCTGCCTTTTGACTCCAAGTTCTCTTTAGTTTAAGACATGGGAACATTTAATTGTCATCTGTACTTTGACATATTTTTTTATTATCTTAAATACACACATGGTTTAAAATATTGACATTACGTTTTTAAGTCTAACCCAGAAGTATAGAGGTTTTATAATCATCTGTGCAAGGGTTTATCAACGCTTGAGGGGTAAATCTCCTGTTAAGCTGCTAAATGCTGTTTTCACCAACTAGTCAGCTTAACATCATGTACAACTACAAGTAGCCAAGCGATTCTTTGTATAAATAAAAATGAAACAAAATGGTGGGTCAAAGACAAAAAACAAATACCTATTTTATTATTGACAAGGTGCAAAATGGTACTTCCCTTATATTAGTGAGAATGCCTTTTTCTGTGTGCCAATGTCTCTGCCTTGCCATTATTTTCTCCCCACACCGGTAAAATTCCCGCCCAAAAAGTCACTCTGTCCACTATTCTCAGTTTATGAAATATAAGAAATGAATCAAGCCAAACGGAATCTTGTAGCAACCCAACCTTGGCCTTCCAGCCCAATATTGGCAGCCCTGCTTCAGATACATTCCCGCGTAATCTTGATAAGACAATGGCTACAAGGATATAAATGTAAACTGTTTAGTTTTAGTCAAACTTGACTTGACTTACTTTGGTTTACTGCCACTACTCTTTCAAGCCAGCAGTCTGCATCTTGTTTATGGAGAACCCCGTGCTGGGCGAACACCTGGCCGACACGCATCACACGCCTCCAGTCTGATACATTTCCTCTGATGGTCTATCTTTAGTGAGTGCAGGAGGCTGAAGATACGTTCTCTACTGCGTCCCGGCCCGTTGTGTGTTTTTTTGGGTACAGGAACAGTCGCCAGATACAAACAAAAGAACAACACCCTTCCTCTCACATTGAGGATGAAGGCGGGAGACCAAGAGCAGTCTAAACAATAAAAGCACGTTTCACTGTTATGGGAAACAGTGTCAAGCCTAACATCCTGTGTACTGTGTTTTTCACTGATGTTTGAAAAATAATGTGTTGTGGTTGTCATAGGTTATGAAAACACAGGGCTGATACACACATGGGTCTGTTGACAGATGGTAAAAAGACAAGATGTAGCTATTTTATCTTTGACCACAAGCCATATACGATAAACCAACCAGTTCAACAGATTTTTCACTATCATGCTATTTTTAGGCAATAGCATAGGTCTCAGATATATAATAATAATAATAATAATAGTAATAATAATAATAACTTTATTTGTATAGCACCTTTCATACAGGGGATTGCAGTTCAAAGTGCTTTACATCAGTAAGAAATAAGACATACAATCAGTGTAAAACAAGCAGCAAGAGCAAAGCATAAAGTGGGATAAAATAATTAAAATAAAAACATGGTGAATAAAACATAGAGAAATATGTCAATGTCAATCACAGAGAATAGTGCAGTATAATAGTGTAAAATCAGTCAAATGCTTTGGTAAAGAGATAGTTTTTAAGCTGCCTTTTAAAAATGCCTAACGTATTGGCTTCCCTAATATTGTTGGGTAACGTGTTCCACAGTTTTGAGGCGTAGTTTACAAAGGCTGCATCACCGATCTTCTTATGACTCTTTCTGGTGACTTCTAATAGACCTGCATCTGGTGATCGCAGTGTTCTGGCGGGTGTGTAGTTTATTAGAGAGTCAGCAAGGGTCCTTGTCCATTTAGAGCTTTGTATGTGAGGAGAAGCACCTTAAAATAAATTCTAAAGGTTACAGGAAGCCAGTGTAGAGTAGCTAAAACAGGACTAATGTGTTCCCTCCTTTTGGTATTTGTTAGTAGTCTAGCTCAGTGGTTCCCAACCGGTGTGCCGCGGCACACTGGGGTGCCGCGAGCACTGTCCAAGTATGCCGCAAAAAAACGTATTTTTATGTTCCTGATTTTTTTCTCACTTAATAAACTTCACTTCATATACACTTTATTTTATTACATGTACAATGGAGTTCATAAGCCAATAAAACATATATTGCTCAGATTTAGAAATATTAAACAGCTTAAATTCTCATAATTTACGTCAGCCGTCATTGTTTACGGTGTGCAGAGCAGCTTTTTATCCTCGCGCCAAATAATTTCAAGATGGACCGTTACGTAGTGACAATAAATAAAGAAGCACCCCAGCCCTCAACAACACAGGCAGGGATGACAGAACATGATGGAACAGCAGTGCAAAAGAAGTCTAAAATAACATTAATATCAGCCACAAGTTTAAACAGCAGAGCTCAGGATGAACTCGCAGAGCTATCTATGGACCGCTCCCTGAAACTGAAGCAAGGGGAACTACGTCTGGATATATTTTGGCTGCTTGTG
>NW_011348467.1:0-3213 GCF_000735185.1 Notothenia coriiceps
CCGGAAAAAATCTGCCACTTCCTTACAGAGCCCCTCCTCCAACACACACGAATGCGCACATGACCAATGAGGGCACGAGATAAGTTTGTGCACAGATGGAAGGCTGACAGGCAGGTAGGCCATCCAGTTACTTTAGCCGGGCCGGCTCAGATGATTGGTCGTGCTTTTTACAGTAGGCTACTACGGCTTACAAAGATGACATTTTTTTATGGATTTTTAAGATATTCATTGCTATCGGGATTTTAAGAGCATTCCATGGAATATAACAAAAAGTGTATCTCGAGCCGGTTTCTCAAACTTACCTACCCCACCTTAAATCTCCCGCCCCGGACTCACAACGCGGCTTGCATATGATTTGATTGGCTGACGCTTCCGTCGAAGCTTGAAAAGTTGAACTTTTCTCAACTTTTGAAGCGAGCAACGGAGGCAAAGCGACGCGACGGAACCACAATGCAGTTCAGCAAAACGTGAAGTCACCCCATTCAAAGTGAATCGGAAGCGTCTCCGTTGAAGCACGCTGCCGTGTGGACGGTTAAGGTCCTTTCAGTATTTCTACTAATCACTCAAGCATACATTAGTGACTTTTGACTTTAGCATCGTAAGTTTTTGTTGTTGTTATATTTAGACTCATATATATTAATTACCAAGGTCATAGTTAGCATGGTTTTGCTGTACTGAATGATGTATAAATATTTGACTGGAAACCAGCTTCACAAGTATCAACAGGCCACCTATACATATTTTGACTTCCTTGGTAATTTGACTCTTTGAGAGGATGGGTTTGACGTAAAGGTCCTACTTTGAGTCACACAATAGCCACAATCAGACCAGATAAGGCATTTATTTTGTTTCATTAGTACAAAGTCAGTTCAGGTAAATCAGTTCAGGTTTTTCTTTCTTTACTGCATTTCCTGAAACTGAAATAACAGTTGCAAAGCTTGTTATTGTGAAGTGGTGCACTGAAAAGTAAACAATGTCAGCTGAAGAGAAATCCCTAACAGTCCTCCTACTCTGCCGGGAAGCACCCTCTGAGTCACTTCTACAAAAAGCTGCGTGGTTTAACGTAGCAGTACACAGAAACAGAGCAGAGTGACGTATTCCTGGGGGTTGGATACTGCACGATATACTTAAATGCAGTGTGCAAACAAAGCCGTCATTATTTTAAACATAGGAGACAGCAGGACACCCATACACGTCATGATAAGCTACAAAATGCAATCCGATTACACTGAATAGCATATGTGATACACGGTAAAAAAGATTGGTTTGTTTTTCAACAAGTGTGTTGCTGTGGTGATAACCTGACTCACTTCCTGCTCTTCTTATCTGAGTGGAAAACACTTTGAACAATCACCATTTGTTGCACATCTCTGGTTATCAGTATACATCCACACTAATAAGCAAAAAACTACTATGCAGGCCGGGATACTTTTATCTCTCTTCTACCTGTTGTGGCTGATGGAAATAAAAAAAAATAAAACATTTCTTCTGAGTTATAAACACTTTTATTGTAATACACTTTTTGGCTGACAACAGGGTTTATTCATTTGTTCTAAAATGAATACAATGTTTATAATGAATATTATACAAACAACATTATGGTTGCTTTTGTCCTTGAGTTAAATAAGAAACCACTGTTTGTGTGTGTGTGTGTGTGTGTGTGTGTGTGTGTGTGTGTGTGTGTGTGTGTGTGTGTGTGTGTGTGTGTGTGTGTGTGTGTGTGTGTGTGTGTGTGTGTGTGTGTGTGTGTGTGTGTGTGTCTTTTATTGGAACAGGGTCAGTCTCTGTATATAATGCTATCCCGGTTCTTTGTGCAGCAAAGGTTGTTATCACCATGGAAACCAGGTAATGCAGTATGGGAAGTGCATGCTCTATGTTGAGAGATGTGTCCATGCAGTAAAGGTTCAGGGGTACGTACTGCCCATATTTACCACAAATGGAATCTGTTTTTATTAAAAGTACTTCTCTTATTTGTAAAGAGAGAAGTGGGAACTTTTGCAGTTTTATTTGCATATAAATAGAGGGAAAATAACACAGAAAGGAACTTTCTTTCTCTTGTGAAACCTCATAGTTTTCCAAGAGTAGCCAAGTATTTTTTACCTCAGAAGTTCGCAAGTACTTCCCTCAGGGATTTCTTCTTACTTTTCTTGTGTATCATTAAGGCTAGAAAAACCCTCTTAGATCTTGTTCTGTTTAAAGATAAGGACCGCCTCTACGTAAAGCATGCCCACACAACCCTAACGGAGAATCATACATCACACACTCCTGTAGCTGTCTGTGGTGCCCTGATTAAACAGAAAGTAAAAGCTGGCAGATCATGACATGAGGGTTTACCAAGCTCCTCAGGAATTTCCTTTGAGTAATAATTCTGATCTATATCAAATCGTTGTGGCAAGTTATAGATTAACCATGTTATCTGCACTGTGTTTTCTGTAGCATTTCCCATGATGTGGGCTGATAAGTGTGTTGAGATATGTTACATTTGTACTGCCATCAGACACAAACATTTAATTCCAGTAAACACCAAAAAAGTAAAAAAACTGTAAGTCGTAAGCGTATTGACACTAATCAGACATTACACTGAATCGTTCACCCGTTGCATCTTCTTATCAGGTGAATGATACTCTATATAACTCTTCCAAGTAAGCGTCAATACTGAATACGCCTATCCATTGTCAGTGGAGAGTTCCTCTTAAACTAATCTCATGCTTTATGATAAAAGGGAATGATCATTAGATTAATGGTCTCAACTGTAAACCAGTCAGATCAAAAGCAGGCGCAAGTGAAGTAAAATGGCTTCACACTGTGATCTTTGGCATTTAAGACTCATCATTAATATCATCAAACTATAGCAGCACTAATTGTTCCTCCTTAAAAATGTTGTTTTACAGAAATCAATTCATTTTTTCTTTATTTCCTTTTGTTCCACATTTATGTGCTGACAACACTTCTGATTGTCCATTGTGGAAATTGATGTTAAGATGCACAAAGTGACTCAACATTTGATATAAAAATTATCCAAAGCCACATTCTCGGATCATGTGTGGATCACAAGCCAGCAGCAGGAGCTTTACTGGAAACCCTCTAATCATTTGACACACAGTTGAGCCATTCAATATATCAAGCCACTTACTAAGTATACAATGACAAGTGTGTGTGTGTGTGTGTGTGTGTGTGTGTGTGTGTGTGTGTGTGTGTGTGTGTGTGTGTGTG
>NW_011348468.1:0-2736 GCF_000735185.1 Notothenia coriiceps
AGAAGAGACATGAAGAAGTGGATTTTGAATAATAGGTCCCCTTTAATAGAGACAGAAAACCAGAAAACTAAACAGCAAATATCCCAAAAATTATGATTAGCCCTTTTCTTATCTGGTTAATAATATAAAATCTCCCCCCTACTGGTGTGTGCTTAGTGGACAGATTTCAGCGTTCAATCCGCTGTTAGCTAACGGTAATGAGGATTCAGGGGACGGATGATAGCAACACGCTCCACGGAGGGATTTAACGGCAGCGTTTCCCTCTGAGGCAGCGTCCCTTTATCCCGTCATTATTGGCAGAGACAATGGTGTGGTTAATCTCTTTAAGACAACAGAGGAGGGCCAATAATCTCATCAGAGACCAGAGGACAGACTCTGTGATGGGAAGAGTTCCTCCCTTTACACAACCTATCATCCTCCTCTCCTGGCACGCTGTGTGTGTGTGTGTGTGTGTGTGTGTGTGTGTGTGTGTGTGTGTGTGTGTGTGTGTGTGTGTGTGTGTGTGTGTGTGTGTGTGTGTGTGTGTGTGTGTGTTAGGGAGGAAACGACTACGAGATCTACTGCGACCCTCGGACCATGGGCCATGAAGTGTCCAGTCCAGAGGAGACTCAGCGACTGTGCCAGCAGCTCTTCTTCTCGAGAGACTATGAAGAGTGTTATACACACACTGATACTGCAGGTCTTGTTTCATCATATCTTAAGGTTTAATCACAGAAATAATTAATTGAATGCAGCAGTGTCATGTGTATTAATGTTGAGAGGAAAGACTAACGGACATTCGGGTTGGGTTTTAAATAAAGCTGTAATGGTTGTAATTGGGATATAATATTTTCAAATGTATTGTTGGAGGAAATGTATCCAGAGTTGGGCTTGGCTTGTCATCATTACCCCATGGTAAACAGTTACCCACTAAATGTGTGCAATCTCCCCAATCGTGTTTTCGATTGTGAAAGCATGTGATGCATGTCGTTACACATTATCAGGAATTGGCTATTGACAGTAGATCAAAGATCACCTGAAAGGCCTGGGACACTCTCAGAGGACTGATTCCCTTCTGATTATCACATGTCATGGAACACACTGAGCTGGAGCTCTCATGTCTTCCCCTTGGCATGTCTTCTTGTAGTGTTTCTGTCAGCCATGTTTAGTATCACTGCTCCAGTGTATTCACATACAGTCACCACAGTATCCAGACGTCCTCCTGTATGTTAGCGAACAGCACATACTAATACTTTGATGCATATGGTTGTCAGTAGAAGGCATCACATTTTGTAGGAAATATCACCAGACAATGAATTGATGTCATGGCCCCTGCAGGTAGAAATGTATGAGAATATATCTGTCATGACACAGCACTTGAATTAAGTTTAAACTGAAGAAGATCCTACTGTAAAAGATGTGAACTGTGGGAAATAAAATAATCGACCCATTCTGAAAAGTACAATGTGTGGGGAGCCCCGCAGTAACGGGATATTAATAATTGTGTAAATCATTTTCAAATGAAGCATAAAAGGTTTGCACAGAATACCTGAAATAAAGAGATGAGCAGGAAAGGTACTCACAAATGTGTGTGACTGTGTTCCTGTGTCCTCGCTGATACTGATATATATCTGCAAAATGCTCAAAATAGACAATGATTGTTTCTTTGTTGATGAAATGTACAGGGATTTGAAACCATGAGAAATGTCTTTATGAAATATTCATATGATCAGTTGTGAGCTGTTTTCAGTCCCTCCCCCTGCTGATGGAGCCCTGACAACAACCCCCCCCCCCTATACTTGCCAAACCTCCCGATTTTCGCGGGAGACTCCCAATTTCATTGCCCTCTCCCGGTTTCCTCCCGGGGTCATATTTCTCCCGATTTCTGACAAAATCAGTCAGTCAAATCAGTTAGTCAGGACGGTTTCCACTCGGACTTTAATACAGCTACACAGGGCCGTCCCTCCCTACAGGCCGATCATCACATTGCGCAGGAGGCCTCGAGCTCGACGCTGTACTCCGCGCACCCCCCCACCCTCGCTGACACTCGAGAGTGAGAGGTGACAAGGGGAGCACCGGTGTAAACCGAGACTGTTGCAGTGAATCGACATTTGACCAATCACGGCTTTGATACGGCCACTAGTGCAGGTGAAGAGATGTCGGCGAAAAGACAGTTTCAGTCCGGTAGGGAAAGAAAACAAAAACATGAAGAAACTAAAGCATCACTCGAAGGTGGGTTATTGTATGAGTCAAATGTAGAACTTGTGAATGTTGTATAAGTCAAACTTTTGCCAATTGCCATATTAAAACATCAGCTGCAATTCACGACATGAAGAAGGCAGTCTCTTTCCAGCATTCTTTATTTACCATTCATTAAAGTATGTTATGCCTTTTTACGGAGCCCCCTAGGGGACACAGAAAGAAAATGTTTTTTATTCGAAACAAAAAAATAATGTTTTGCGCAATACTTTTGCGAGATCTCGTAAAACTTTTCATTTAGCTCACTGTACTTCCTGGTCAGTTCGGCTGCTACGGCAACACAGAAACCACAACAATGGAGTGGTTCATCGATTTTACTTTGAGCTTGGCCTTAAATATAAAGATATAATTAGTGCTTGGCCATAGGCACGGGTTTCACACATAGAGTGTATATATAAAGGGTTTCACATAAGTGAAGACACCTCAAGAGAACACTCAGAGCGACGGGACATGCACGTCCCTCTGAGCTGAGTTATTGACAGATTCGAATTTCGCGGA
>NW_011348469.1:0-5184 GCF_000735185.1 Notothenia coriiceps
GCAGACTGGGCTCTGGTTTCAGACAGAGGGTGAAAAGAGGTGCTGCAGCACAGGCAGTATGAGAGAAATAAAGACCTTTTTGAACATTAAAGCATGTTAACATGTCACAGTAGAGACACTAAATACAAATATGAACCTGAAAATGAGCATAATAAGTCCCCTTTAAGCATATTTTGACGAGAAAACAGACTTGGAGTGTAAATAAATGCTTCATGCTGTGTTTAAGTCTGTGAGACGCACAAAGCCCCTTCAGACAGCAGCATAAATTAAATTAGAGAGAATCTGACACATTTGATCTGCAAGCAGCCTAAAACAAAGGCAATTGTGGTTTGTATTCATTTAATAAAACATAACAGTATTGGTTGTTCATGGAGTGCAGACCTGGAGCAAAACTGTCAATCTCCCGGGGCCAGGATTTTAGTTCAGTAATAATACTGCTGGTACTCGCTGTTCTGCAGCAGTGCAGAGAAATGTGAAGTTGAACTACTGCTGGGAGAGCCAGAACTACATAAACTGTGGAGCATGTGGTCTGGGCTTTACTGTAGCTCAACGAGTGCCTGAAAGCCAGGTGAATGCAGATAGATTTGTTCTCGAGTTAGTCATTGTTTTGTTCAGTCATTACTCATTAGACACCCTCACGTGGATAAAGAAGAGAGGTGGTGAGGCTGAGTACAGCGGGGGCGTCATAGGCGAGCGCACTCAACGGGAGGCAGACAGAACACATTGAACATTTGGGTACCTGTTGAGAGTCATTGTTAAAGGAAGGAGGCCGGCAGGAGGGTATTGGATGATAATTATTACCTGTAAAAATGTGAAAACATAACAAATCCAGGAAAATGGCAGGACAAAAGGTACGCCTACAGCAGAAAAAATGAGTGAGCAAAAGCTAGGGAACGTGGGCGAGGTGATTGACAGTTTGAAGTGGTGAACTTCTGTTAAAGTTGGAATAAAATCAATGCAAGATAAATGTATCCATTCAGAAGGCAGAGCATGTACACAAACTGGACAGAATACAAAAAACAGAAGCCAAGTTCACGTACTGAAAGCTGCACCCCTGGTGTATAAGTGTACAACCAATTACCGACAGGTGATGCCTCTGGGCTGATGGAAACATTTGAGCTGCAGCATATGTAGGAATCAATGCCTGCGTTTTCTGACATACTGATGAGGAGTTATCGCTGTGTATAAAGTTGTTCGGTGATGCGATGAATCTTTTAATAGAAGATTTAATTGACAGCTGTGTGGACTGTTAGGACAGTACAGATAACAGTGGGAGATACAATGGACAGCTGTTGCTATTCAAGGCGGCCACAGTGAACAAATATTCTCAAAAATTAATAATGGATTCATAAAGAACGTGTGCATTGGGAGCATTTTTTATTAAAACCAAAGGGGCAAAGGAGAGCATTATGCTCAAAATAATTATATCTCAGCCTCAGTGAGAATTAGAAGGAATAATAACAAGCAATTATACAAAATCATGGACAATTTGAGTTCATATTGTTAACCTGAAGATTGTTTGGTACCTTTACACCCAGATGACATATGAAAACCACCAGGACTGTGGCTCCAGTTGTGAATGTGTGAAACTCTGAAACTCTGTAATGGAAGGTGTGATATATACAGCAACTAGAAAAATAACATGAAAAGAAATAAATATATCAGCTGGAGACGGCAAAGTCTGCCCCTGATCTCGAGCATTGGATTACACAGGTCAAGGTTGGAGACTGTCGTTTTGGTGCCGTAACAACCCTGCATGGCTGGCTGGCGGCCATGGTAATGCATCAGAAATAGATGGTGGAAAATAATCGTTCACTGCTGGGTGGGGGACAGGTTGGTAGATAAAAAGAGAGGCAGTCAGTCTGTGGAGGGGGCAAGGACAAAGACATTCCAGTACACAATTTAGTATTGTTTGGCTGGGAACAACACACAGCGGTATCAAGTAAGGAGTGTGGGCCTTTTTTCAGCACAAAGAAGTGACACTGCTCTAGCCGTTACTTACTGAAGGACCACATAGAGGTTTGACATTGTTCAAAGAGAAGCAAGGGGTCAGATGGTGAGAAAATGTCTTATGAGTAGGGCTGCAACTTACAGTTATTAAACATAGCCTCCTCCATAGCCCCCTCCCACTTTATATATACAGTCTATGGTACAAACATGTCCATGTTCTGATCATGAATCGAACCTTTTCAGAAATGCTTTAAAAGTGTGGTTAATGTTGGGGGTTGTTTATTTTTAGACTAATATATGTATATATGATTATTTGTTAAGTGTCTTTGAGAACTACGAAAAGCGCTCTTTATACAAAAGGCATCATCGTTTATTTTGTTATTGTTGTTTTAACCTCTGAAGCCCGATTGCCCCCGCCCGCGGTGGCAGACGCAGCATCTTGTAAGAAACACCGTCCCAGAGCATGTTCAAATTGAACAACCTATTAATGATGCATACCCACTTAACGGGAAGAAACTCAGCTAACAGACGATATTAACAATTTCTACCTAAACGAAACACAATTCCAACACCAAGCGTCTAAATCAGCACTTAACGAAAACAAGCTAATGCTACATTAGCACGTAACTGGCTTTGTTCATCATGCTATCTGCACAAACGACATAAATGGTAAATGGACTGTACTTATATAGCGCTTTATCCAGTCTTTAAGACCCCTCAAAGCGCTTTACATACTACATGTCATTCACCCATTCACACCCATTCATACAGAGCAGTGTACCTTACTCTAGGACCTAACATTCACACACATTCACACACCGTTGGCCATGCCATCGGGAGCAACTCAGGGTTAAGTATCTGGCCCAAGGATACATCGACATGTTGACTGCATGGGCTGGGATCGAACCCACAACCTTCTGGTTGAAAGACGACCACACTCCCTCACAGCCACAGTCCCCCTCGACATGTCATATGAAAGCTGATATTCCACAGATTCCAATGGTATAACTCTCACTGAACTAGCAGCCAGGAAAGAGCAAGAAAACAACATCACAACAGAGCCATATTTGTAAATATGTCTTATCTTTGCTGTTTTGTGATCAAAAGTTGTGTTCAAGGGCATAAAAACAATGCTGAAGGTTAACCTGTTAAGCCCGGGAGCCCCCGGGGGCTTAACATCTTGCAAGAAACAGCGTCTGAGGGCTTCTTAACATTTAACAAACTATTAATGTGTCATACCCACTTAACGGGAAGAAACTCAGCTACCTGACGATATGAACCATTTTTACCGAAACAAAACACAAGTCTAACGCTGAGCCTCTGAATTAGCACTAAGCTAAATGTGCTAAGTCACTTGGCACATAACTCACGGTAGAAATATTTTATACTTCATCGGATCTGCACAAACAAGATATCATATGAAAGCTGAGAATCCACAGATTCCAATGGTATATGTATCATCACTGTGCGACAGCGAAAGCCAGCAAAGACAACACACAACTTCACTTTACGTAGCCAAAACGGCAAATACGTCTTACCTTTGCTGTTTTCTGATCAAAAGTTGTGTTCAATGGCATTAAAACGCATATAAACGCTGCTGAAGGTTAATCCAATGTCTCTGTGTCACTTTTAAATGATTACTCATATATATATATCATATTTATGGCAATAAGCCTAGTTTTCTGTTTTCAGAGCATAACATAGTTTCGGTTTGGGCAAGCTGCGTGCGCATCACTCTCACTCCTCAATGGTAACATGTGGGTGAATTTAGGAACTCCCTCTTGATTCTATTGGCTCTAACGGTTCAAAAGAGGTGTCAATCATCAACATCGACCAATGGGTTCCAGAGATATGGCACATACACCCAAATGAACCCAGAGGTGGGTTCTTTTTTCTAAATCTCTCTAAAAAGGTCAAATCTCACTTGTTTTGCATCAATCTTGATACAGGGTACTTATTATAGGTTATAGTTTCTATTCCTAAAGCTTTTTGTCTACCATCTCATCATTCAAGGGTGGTTTTCACTATAAGTAATGGGTTTTCTTTGGACAGAAACTATAATTTACATTTTCTTACTATGTTCAATCTGAATTTACTTTAAAATAAAAACATCTATATTGATTCTGACTTTTCTACATCCAACTCGCAGGTGTATCATTGCTTTGAGAACAAAGACTATTAATTTACCCCTTTTAGTTGTGAAGACTCATTCATTCTGGAATGTCATTTTCAAGCCTGAAAAAAATATGAAATCATCAAATATGTATTTTTCACACATGGATAACTATAAGGATATTAGCATTTGGTTTTAGCATTTTAAGACATTTAAATAATAGTGTCACATTCCTTTTTTCTGTCATTTGCCATTCACTATTTTAGGGTTCAGACACAATGAGTCATGATAGCAGTAATGGATGTTATATCACATTTAAACTTGCTTTACAATGCTCTTTTCTTTTCTCTTGTCTCCAGCTTGATTATGCGTCATATTTCTTCAAAAACAGAACAGCCTTTTTGCTTGCATGCTCAAAACACACTTTAAAGTGGACCTATTATGCTATATTGGGAAAATATATTCCAGGGCCATGCCTATACAAAAGATGTCTGTGAAGTTTTTTGCTTAAAATACCAAACAGATCACCCATTGTAGCCATGCCTCATACTGCTCATACCCCTTTTTTGCAGCCCTGTTAGAGAAACGCGGATTTTGGGTCCTTAGCTTGAAAAAAAAAAAAGAGGAGGCGGAGCTAATGCCTGATCAGAATTCTACTGGAGATAAAGTTAAATTCTGCTGTGATAAAATGCCATCCTGTTCTAAACCACATCAAAGATTATTTCTGAAACTGTATGGAGCTCAAATGCTTTTTCTCTTGCGGGTTTATCACAAGGTGAGTTCTTTTTTTATTTCCTGCTTTTCAAACACATGTGCTCTACAGTATAGGTTAGCTCTGAGTGTTAGCGAGGCTTGCTAATGTAAACAAAGACGAGATTACGTCCAAAACACGTCAGGCATTGTTTCTGATGGCAACTTTCTGTGGGTCTGCTGCCGATATTACGTCATATCGGCAGCAAATCTGTATCTGCTCGTTGTACCCCCGTTTTTAAAAGATTTGGGTACGGAGGCAAAGAGAAAGGGTTTTAATTTCTGACGCTGCGTGAGTTCCCAGACGCACCGGGGACACATTTATGTATAAAAGGCATCAAAAAGTGCATTTTGCATGATAGGTCCCCTTT
>NW_011348470.1:0-6802 GCF_000735185.1 Notothenia coriiceps
CAGAAACACTTTTTGTTATATTCCATGGAATGCTCTTAACATCCCGATAGCAATGAATATCTTAAGTGCTTTGACAAAAAAATCCATAAAAAAATGTCATCTGTGGAAGCCGTAGCACTGTAAAAAGCACATCCAATCATTTTAGCCGGCCCGGCTAAAATAACTGGATGGCCTGTCAGCCTTCCATCTGTGCACAAACTTATCTCGTGTCCTCATTGTTCATGTGCGCGTTCGTGTGTGTTGGAGGAGGGGCTCTGTAAGAAAGTAGCAGATTTTTTCCGGTTGTGTATTTTCTAATTCTAGCGCACTCGAGCTGGTTTCTCCAAAATTACCTACCCCACCTTTAATATGTGCAAATAATAAGCATAATGTAAAAAAAATAGTCCAATACAAAAAAAAGCAATTCAATATGCTTTACAAAAGGCTAAATAACAAATAAAAAGACACAGTACCAGAAGTTTACATATTGCAACTTGGCTTTTCTACATTCATGTAACACTTTGTCTGATGTGTGTATGTAAACTAGCTTTATTAGTGCGCCATCTCGTGGTTCACTAGCAGAGGTGCAATGAGGGTTGCCATGAGTAAATGTGTCCGAAACTGAATTCCATCAGCTTCAATATAACGGTGTTTCCCTCAGAGGAGCAGCAGCGCCCTCTAGGAGGCGGAGCGCTGGCCTTGGTGCTGACAGCCCTCCATCCATCACACAGGCTGCTGCTTACAGGGCCAACACTCATCTCACATGGAGTATTAAACAGAGACGCAATGATACATGAATCAAACTGATGAATGAGGAGATGAATTGACCCCCAACTGGTTCTGTGTCTCACATGTTTTTGACCGAAATAGCCTAACATGATCATTTCTCTTCCATGAAGTCATCATCATGATTCCTCAGTTAAAACCTATTGCATATATGCACAAATAAATCAACAGATCAGAATCAATGTTTAATAAATCTTCATAATCTAACACTTTAATTTTGAAAGGGCTGCAAGATATAGGGATGTATGGAGTTTTACAAGGAGATAACACGATTGGAGGCATCCTTTCACACGTGCATTTGGTCAATGGGAGAGTGTAGCTGTATATATTGAAAATAATGTTTTTACATTAAAGACAGGTTAAAGGTCAAGAAAAATGCTCAAAAAGTGGGCAAGGGACAATGTTGATTTGTAAAGGTAAGTGTTATTGCTGGAAAATGCATAGAATTTCAACAATGGTAGCTCTATAACTCAATTTTAAAATCACATTTTTCCATTTATCATTCCATTTTAAACTTACTCGTTACAGTGAAACCTGCAATCATTATGCCATTGTAAATCTATGACTACAATCTTTCTGCCAGACACATTTTAATGAATAATCTGCTGTTCCAGTCCCATTACATACATTTCCCTAATAAAGGAAAGTGTGCCACATTGCCAGAAAGCCCGGCAATCTCACAATGCTCTTGCATCATACGCTGCTACTATAAAGCCGGGCTGCTGTGCGCATGATCCACTCTGTGTCGTTGCTCCTTCTCCATTGCCTTCACACCGGCCCGGCCCCCCCACAGCACAGTGCGTGCGCCGAACGAGAGTGTGCACCCTTACCCACGCTGCCAGGATCCAGACACCGCTTCCCACGCTGCTTCTTAGAGGGGAGAAAGGATGGAGAAAAAGAGCGAGATTAACGGGCACGCACTGCCCAGCTCCGCGTCCAACGATATGATCGTGGAGAAAAGCCCGAAGATGAAGAAGAGTTTCAAGGAGAAGCTGATGGAGTTCCTGGGGAAGAACCTGCTGGTGATCCTGACGGTGTCCGGGGTGCTTGTGGGCGTCGGGCTCGGGATGATGGTCCGCAACATGGACCTCACCAAGGCGCAGATGACCTACTTCGCCTTCCCCGGAGAGATGCTCCTCCGGATGCTGAAGATGATCATCCTGCCCCTGGTGGTGTGCAGCCTGGTGTCCGGCGCCGCCAGCCTGGACACGCGCTCCCTGGGCAAACTGGGGGGCATCGCGGTCGCCTACTTCCTGGTGACCACGCTGATCGCCTCGGGGATCGGGGTGACCCTGGCTTTCATTATCAAACCCGGGGTGGGGGCTGGAGCCCTGAACACCAACGACCTGGGGCTGGAGAGCATCAGCAACAACAAGGAGACCACCGACTCCTTCTTAGACCTGGCAAGGTACCGTGAACTGAACACGCAACATCTTTTGTTCCGTCAATGTTCAACAGGCTCAGTATACTTTAAATGTGTAATTCGTACAATAATTTGTTACCTGTAAAAAAAATGTAATCGGTAACGTAATCTGAGTGAATTATTTGTTGCTTTACTATTTTACACACCAATGGTAGGCTACATCAATTTATCAGAGGCATACCAGGTTGAAAGGGTTACTACCTGTAAGAAAATGTAATCCGTAACTCAATCTGAGTATGACAATATAAAAGTAATGTAATCCTGCTTTTGGATTACCTCAATATCAAATACAATGCAAATAAATACAAGAAAAATAAATATAAACAGGTTTTTACTTAAGTGTATAATGTAACTTAAATCAAGAAGAAACCAAGATATTTAGTAAATAATTAAGAAAATTCTCAATACTTTAAAAAAAAAATCTAATTACGTAATCCCGTTACATGTAATCCGTTAACACGTTACCGTTGCCAGGTACCGTGAACGCAAACACTGACTTAAAAGCACTTCTTCAAACATGTTCACAGCAGGTTTTTTTTTCAAACCTATATTCTGTTACAGATAAACTCTAGATACCCCTAAAATTATAATGCGCTGCTAGTCATCCCCAGTCTTTAGAAATGTAATTTGAGTTAGTGTTATTTTATGTAACTGTAAGGGGAGTACATGTTAGAAACTCAGAGTGGGAGAAGTACTCAGATCTTGTACATAAGTAAAAGTAGAAGTACCAGAGTGTAGGATTACTCTGTTACAAGTAAAAGTCCTGCAATCAAAATGTTACTCAACTTGAAAAGTATAGCATCAAAATATAGTGAAAGTAGCGACAGTGAAAGTAGTCATTGTGCAGATTGGTCCATTTCAGAATAATATGATATGTTTTGTAATTATTGATCATTAAAGTGTTCTCAAAGCTGGTAAAGGTGCAGCTAGTTTGAATGACTTTGTATACTGCAGGGTAGCTTGTGAATTTACTCCAGGTGGAACTAAAGTCTGATTTAACACTTGATTATATTTCACATCATTCATCCACATCTGTAAAGTACAGTAGAAGTACAACGTAGCATAAAATGGAAATACTCAAGTTAAGTAAAAGTATCTCAAAATTGTACTTAAGTGCAGTACTTGAGTAAATGTACTTAGTTACTTCCCACCTCTGCAGAAAAATGAAAAAGTAATGTAACCTGATAACTGTCCATGGCTGTTAGATTAGATATCAACAGAAAATTAAAAAAATTAAAAAATACTTTTTTTGATTGCATGTGATATAGAGATAGCGCATTGCCAATAAATACAAGTTCGATACTTGTAATCCATTACTCGTACAGGCTAGGGGAATACCCGTAACAGCATTACGTCATCGGGATACTGAAAACGGTAACTGTATTCCCTTACAGATGCATACAAAAACATGTAATCAGATTACTGTTACATTTTTAAAACGTGGCGATTACTAGCAGGATACCAATGTTACGATTCATTTACAGTACGAAGCAATGAGACACATCTAACTGTAAAGGCCACTGTTGAGTATCAAGCTGATCATAATGATATGGCAGCAGGGGAGGGGAACCTGTGCTCCTGTAAATAATGAATGACATTAAAGAGCAGGTCAGTGTACCCTGCAATGTCTGAAACACTTAATACTGATGATTGTACTGTCATAAGAGGTCAGAGATCTGGACTACTGTGGTGCGCTTCTAGTCAGTGCATCAGTGTGAAAGGGCAGAGGTGGACAATTTAGACCTAGTCGTGCCCTTTTTTGTAAGTCTGCAGAAATACCCTATGTCCTAACTAAGTTGACCAACTACACATTACGGGACAGAAGTGGAGAGAACGCTGAATGTGTGGCACTACCTGACAGTATGAAGCTCGTCTGACAGGAAAGCTTCTAACCAGTGCTGTTGGTTTTGAGTTACGTTAGGTGTGTTCGCTTCACACCAAACGCTGCTCCTTCTGTTCCTCCGTGCCTCTCTCTTCTCATTCTGACAGGATTCAAAACACAGTTAGAGCTCAAATAGCCTTATCATACAGGCTGATATATAACGTATAGTAGCAGTAGGATGCATGCAGACTTGGGGATTATATTTGATGGGATTAGGTTATTGGGATAGTAAAGTAAGTGTGTTCCCTTACAGTTACATAGAAAAAGACATAATCAGATTGCAAATTGGGGAATATTAGAAGCATAACTATGTTACTAAAAAACAAAAAAATAGCATATTGTGTTTGTTGTAAATGGGCTGCTTACATTTTACAGGTAAGTACTGAAAAAACTGAACCGATGACTTTAAATTAAATGTATTATGTCAAGAACTGTATGAGGTTATCAGAATACCTTTATTAGTCCCACAGAGGGGAAATTTGCAATTTGTTAGTTGAAAGCAATAAAAAACATGATCTCAAACTTAACATAGTTGTTTTTTACAAACCTGTTACAGTTATGTGAACATTTTTCCCATAATACATTTAATGAAAGTCTGCGTTTCAGTGTGATCAGTGTGACACTGCATGCATCTGAGACGTTTAGAGAACATTGTACAGAAGTAAGTGGTTCAAGTCTTCATGGAGGGCTTCTCCAGCCCTCGTTACCCTCACCCCCTCCTCAGTGTGAGGGAAAGCTGACAGCTGCTTGGAGAGTGGATTGTATTTTGAGAGAGAGAGAAGAGGAGGAGTGATAAACCCTAACAGTAGTACAAACTGGAAACCAACTGCTGCTGTCAGCTTTTCTCCCTTATCACAATAGCAGGTGGTCAGGCTGATTGTATTTCCCAGTCTTACACTTGAACTTTATATAGGAGTTGTTGGAAAGATTTCAGGAAGGTTGGAGCAGCACAGAATTTGCACAGCAGCTGATGGTTTGAATGGGATGGTTGCAGCAGAAAGTGTAAGATCCTTCTTTTCTCTGTGAAGGATTTATATGAATTTACTGTCTAAACTTACTTACACCAAACTATGAAACACCAACATTGTTTTTATTTTTCTTAACACATCTGTAGAACAAAAGATCTGCACTACTAAAACCATATGTCATACATTCATACCAGACACACATTCACTGCCAGCAGTGCAGTATTACAAGTTTTTTTCACAATCATATTGTAAAACTAAATAAAATAAATACAAATAATAATAATACAAATAAATGGATTTATATAGCACCTTTCTAAACATTTACAACGTTCTTTCACAGAAATTGTCAAACATTAACCAAACAACAGCATCTAAACACATAAAACACAGTAAAACAACCAGAAAATAATCAAATCACATAAAGGCAATTCTAAGAAAGTGAGTTTTTAAAAGAGGCTATGCTGGTTTTTTTTAACAGCTAACTAAAAGACAAAAAACAAGAACGTATTAGTACTAGTATACAATGTAACCAAAGTGACAAAACTCATTACTCATTCTGCACAATGGCCCATTTGACAATAATATATATTCTATAACTGTATTTTAAAAGTAATAACAGTGTGGAAGTATATACTTTGTGACTTGTAAAAGTCCTGCATTCAAGTTATTCTTTAAAGCTCCCATTTCATGCTTTTCCGGTTATTACCGTCCCCTTGTGTGTTATGAAGGTTTTTCTGCATGTAAACGGTCTGCAGAGTCACAAACCCTCAAAGTACACCCTGTAGCGAGTAAAACTCTAACACAGAAAAGACCTGTCTCTGCTGCCCCAGAACGCCTCGTTGAAGATTTCTCTTTTTCCATTTTTTCCTTCCGGGGCATAGTGACGTAACAAAGTCCAAATGGACCAATTCGCGGAGCTCCGCACACACTCACTCAGAGCTCAGGCTGTGAGTGTGTGCGTGTGCTCAGGCTGCCCCACGCAGCAACCAGGAAACGACACCAATAATCCAGCTCACACTCTCCGCTCCTCGAGCCTCAAAGGGCGGAGCAGCGAGCCCCGCAACGTCCCGCCAACATGGCACCCAGACCCCACGCAGCATTCTCATCTGTTTGTCATTACTGGTGTCATTTTCTGGTTGCTAATGCCATTGTAACACATAAACACTGATGTTCCGCTGTAACGGTGGTGGACTCATCAGAACAGAGTGGGCGAGTTGACCAATCAGAGCACAGTGGGCTCACAGGGAAGGAGGGGGGGCAGGAGCTCCAACAAGCTGTTTAGGACGGAGAGTGAATACAGATACTTTACAGAGATGCTGTATGAGAAACCAATGTGAGTTTGGAAAATTGCACAATATAAATCTATTCTAGTAGACCTCAACAATGGAATTATGATCAGTAGAAATGGCCATGACCTGGGACCTTTAAGTAAAAGCAAAAAAAATGTTAGCATCAAATTATACTTTGTACTTAGAGAACCAAACGTAAAGTACTCATTTTGCATAATGGTCCATTTCAGAATTGTATATTCTGAAAAAGCATTTTTTTTTTAAAAAGTAAAAAAAAAAAGTAAACAATGATGAATAAAATTCAGAAACTACTGTTTCCTACTTATTATTTAAAAAATGAGGTAAACCATGTTTCCATACTGTCCAAATAAATGTGCAAACTGTTGCAATGAGCGTATAACTCAGAATCTAATGAATCACTCCTAATGACATCAAGTTGTTATGCAACATCTTTAAAATGAGCCTTAAGAGAGGA
>NW_011348471.1:0-6806 GCF_000735185.1 Notothenia coriiceps
CCCAACACTTCTATTCCTCCATGGACAAGCTGCTTGGAGTTGGAGAAACTTCTCCAATTTTCCACATCCGTGTTTTTTTTTCTTTCTTCCTTCCGAGCATCAGTTCTCAAAGCAAAGGAAATGGGTTTTATTCATTTTCTGCCCCTCATATTGAACTGTAAACTTAAAAAAAAAATACCTCTTCAAAAGATCCACTCCTGTTCCTGGAGATTCATCATCTCTGATCTCTTGGCTGGAGAGCTTACTGCTGAAGCTTTGAGAATGGCTCTCAATCACTTAAAGTCCGATAATATATTTACTACTGCAGTGCTACGTGTGGCCGTGTCCCCATCTGCTCTGAGTGTACTATGAAAAAAAAAAAGAGGAAGAAAAAAAGTTTTAATTCCCAACTCTGGGATCGTTCCCAGTTAGCCTTGATCGGTCGCGTCTTAGTGCCTTTGTTTCAGCGGCGCAGGCATCGCACAAATAGCCTACGTATTTACTAAGAGGAAGCTGCCCTGAACAGGTCCTAAAGTCCCCAAAATGTGTTTACATCAATATGAATATTTACCAACAAAAAGCTCTATAATGTGCTCCCCAACGTGCGTACCTATGTGATTGTGTGACTGAGTTGCTTTAGAGTAGTGTTACTCTGTGTGCATTAGAAACCTGCACTATGAGCTGCAGATGATAACTATGGTGATATACACTGTCATAGTGTTTTGAAATGAGTACAGTAGCTGTGCCTACATGGGTTCTTGCCGTGTTTTACCCAATTTTCAGGGTCCTATTACTCCCTTGGTTTTTACAAGGGGCCTTATGTTGAAAATATATTTTTATGCCTTTAGTATCTGTTTCCTCATGTTCATGTTTTATAATATTTTCCATGGCTTCCTTGGCTCCACTTGTAAACTGTAAATTATGCGTTCTATAGAGCTCAGTTCAAAAGATGCCTCGGTACTTTAATTATTGTAATTATGAAGAGATGTAGCCTTTATTAAAATGTTCTATTTTTCAAATTATCAAATGGCTTCCCATGGTTTTGTGTGTGTGTGTGTGTGTGTGATCTCCACCAGATTTGCATCCATTATCAGCTCTTAATTTACTCCCTGGACTCTCTGTTGGAAATTAAAACATACAGCATTAATTTGGCCACCAGAGCCTCTGTGTGTTTGAGTGTGTGAGACGGAGAGTATTAAGTGTGTGTAAATGAGACACTTGGCTAATGCGTGCCATAAGAACATTTCATCGAGCCGTTTACATGGTTAACCGTTCAGCCTCCTGTGGCCTTCATGAACTGTGAGTGGAATACGGGCTGCTCTCACTTAATTACAGTGAATACATGAGAACTCACAGGCTGGCTGGAAACACACTGCTGCACAAATATAAGTTTCAGGTATAGGTCTTCGCGGAGTCTGAGTATAAAGTTGAAGATTAAATTCTGCTCTTACTTAAGAGCTGAATTGAATCTTCAACTTTGTCTTAAAACAATAATCAGGTTTGAATCCCATTGAAAGCCCCCTTTCTAGTATATCTGTAATGTAAGAGATAGAAAGCGTCCAGTCATTTTGGGCAAATAAGGAAACTTTTTAGACATACAAATAGTTAGACATATCGAGTGACTGTTCTGGAAATGTTGCAGACATTTTTGTAAAAAAATAAAATTTATACTTTTGGGGAAATTAAGGGGAACATAATTTAGACTAAATAGACCACCAAGAACACATTTCTGACAAGAACCCCACCCCCCTAGTGTCAAATATCTGAAATGGGCTTTAATGGTGAAATAACTCTTATATATAACTTCATTAACGAGGATGATTTTTTGGTTTAAATTAGTTTGAACATTCTTTGAATTGAAGAATAAGAACATATCATATATCAATATAATTCGATCGCCTAAATTAACTGAGCAGATCATAATATTTATAATTGTGCATATTCGTCACTTTGGGTTTACTGTGAAAGTTTAGGGTTAAAGTCCCGATGTGACACCAGTGTCACAGCAATGTATAGCAATCATTTGTTTCATATCAATTTGATCAAGAAATATTTCCACAACAGGTTAAATGCAATAAAGGACATGTTATGTAAGCATTTGAATTCTTAAATTGCTTGAATTTTACATTTAGCAACAACAAAAAAGCTTTTGAAATGTAGCTAGTTCTGTCACATGTGTTAGTCTGGCACATGGACATCTTGGACATGTTGTTATGGGAACACAAAATCACATAACCTGGACCAGGACCCACCAGACTGTTCAGTGTGTGTCACTTAGGGACTTCACGAGATAAAAACAAGGCTAAAGCTGTATAAGGAACTTTCCAGAACATTTCAAGTTCTTGCGACACCCGTGTCACGGTGGGTCCTTATGGGTTGGATTTGTAAAATGATGAATGACCCTGTGCTTTAATTGAGGAACACACATAATTCTATCCAGATAATACTGCTTCACCTTAATGCAGTGTACGCTGGGGCCCAGGGTTGTGTGATGTAAAGAAAGCTACGATCACGTTGCATACACACGTTTGTCTTGCATGATTTCTTATTAAATGTATAAATGTAATAGCTTATAGCTTTACACACATGCACATTGATATCTTCACACACATTTTGCACCCCTCACTCCTCTGCCACCCTCTCTCCTTTTAGGTTTTGTTGGCTAAGAGTGTTGTTTATGCTGCCTTTCATATTGAAAGGGCATCATGATATTGTTAAAATACCATTTGCAGGCCTTTCATCAGCAAAGGTCAGTGCATACACTTGAAGGCCATCCTTTGGACTCTTTAGAACTAAGAGGCGCTCACTGAGCGGCGCTCCGCTGTCAGGAGGCCTTGTGCACCCATCTTTGTATAGAGGGCTATTTTAGATGGGGTCATCTTATTGAAACGTGCACTGGGCTAGACTCTAGGCTGCTACTCGAACATGTGTGCTTTTTGGGTGGGTATTACGACTTTAGGGCATTGCAGTGTTGCTAAAAAAAAGGGCTTTGACAAAGAGGAGGTATTTGTGTACATTTGTATGACTTCAATCTTGAGTCTTAAGGTTACTGAAAATGTTATAGCCTCCAGATTTACAGCCCACACCCATTTGGCAATGAAGTGAGAAAGAAAACACCATATTAGTCTAACCTTAACTCAAGATTCACTTTTTAAAGAGTATTTAATAATATCGATGGAGTGGAGGTCGCTTGGTTTTCACGGCCACCTATTAAAGGTTTCCTGTATTCCGGTAAGCTTGTGTTAACATTCTTAAGGAGAATGTAACATATACAGCACGTTATTTAGTTAAACTAATAAAGGTGTTAGATCTAGATGTTGACATGGGGGCCCTCTAAGAGGTAGGGACAAAGATGTTTAAATGTTGCAGGCCCCGGTTGATATCAGTGGTGCTAATTCCCATACAAATTAGCAAGTAATCAAATTACAGACTGACACACAGTAGACCTCTGGCTTTGGAGGCCACTGGAGGTCCGGGGCCTCAGGCAGTTTTCACACATCGCTCATTGTTAATCTTTGCTTGATGTAATGAGAAATGAGTCAATTTCATGCCAAGTGAGCACACTCATTTCCAACCCGAGATTCAAAACTCAGAAAAAAGCTTTTCAGGGAAAATCTGCGTCCTTCTAGCTTTATGAACCCATACATACTCACCCTCAGGAGGTACTCTTCTAAGACAACGAGTACTGACAGCCACTGACTGTTCACCACTTTAAGAAATCAGCTGTGGGCTCTAATGAATTGGCAGGACTCTGTGCCAACCTGCCCCCCCGCCCCATGTCCACATCTCTGCCTGCTATTGTTTCCCCCGATAATATCCAACATCTGCTACCTGTCCCGCCCACATGAGGCCAGATCAATGGCTCAAACTGTGAACAACGGCTGACAGGAACCTAAACAGGAAGTGGAACCAGGATCACACAGATGGGCTTTGATTGGTTGAATGGAGGCTTTGACATCCTTGTGCAGTCATGACTTTGCTAGTCACTTTCCAAAAAGGATTTGACAAAATACATGCAAAGAAGCTGCATTACAAAGAAAGGAACATGCTTTCCAATTCTCAGAAATATGAACGTTTTTATCACATTTTCTTTTTATGTTAACCCAATGTAGGTCAATGCAGAATGTAACCAGCACACAGCTGAGCATAGAGGCCATGGGAAAAGACTTTGCTCACAGTCTGACACCGCGAACCTCAACCTAATTTAAAATCATTCCACCATAGACGGATACGAGAGAGAGAGAGAGTGAGACCCCCAATTTTGCTTCCTGAACCCCTTCATTTGGATCCTGGATCAGCCATGCGAGTTGTTCCACACAGGCACCGACCCAGACAGCCGTGGAACTGTGGTCAACCAGGGGGCCTCGTCTGGAAGCTGGCCAGGCGCCACTGTGGTAGCTGATCCCCCTACCATGTGACCAATCATGTGACTTTATAATGCCTGATACTCCGTTTTAACCAATGACAGATCGGCACCATCAGTTTCAACCAATGCCAAATTTGCTGACATTTGTAAATGACAGCTGCTTGGCCAAGAAGAACCAGAACCTACCCATCAAAAATAAATTAACAGGGATATTATTGAAGCTTACAGATGTTCAAATGTAGGATTAGAAAAGACAGAAGAGTGAGGTAACGCAGAATACCATTAGAGACGAGATGATATGTCTATAACTCTGGAGAAATACAGAGCATCGCTCCTGTTTTTAGAAGACAAGCGCCTGGTGATTTAATGACCAACATATGGGACTAAAACATTTGAAGGCTGAAACAAATCTAGATTTTTTCCAGGAAAGCGTGATTAAATGTCCCTCCCTGATCACATGGCATCTGAAGATATTATGTCTCTCACAAATGCTTGGGGAAATGAGGAAGACAGGGGTTTTGACGTTGAGGGCCAGAATGGGATAGACTGTTAAACACCTGAACTTTTGAAAGAACATCCATAACATTCATCTGTTTGCAACTTATATCAATATTCAGATTACTTGTATAGCGACTATTCTGCACTATTTCTATTATATTCTATTTTATTTTATTTACTTACAGGCTTGCTGGCGACTTGTTTATTGTGCTGCACTGTGGGAGGAGCCTGGGACCTAAGAATGTAATTGTCATAACTACACTGTATCTATGTACACATGACAATAAAAACCTTGAATCTTGAATCTTGAAACCCAATCTGCCACCAGTGTAGCGTGGCCGTATCATATGCTGTGCTGCTAAAAGGGCGCTGAGGACATGAGCTATGATAACTGGTGGGGGGTTCTGTGTGCATCCTCCCTGCAGCTGAAGGAAAAGCATCTTTTGTAAAGAGAGTGAGCAGCATTGTCCTCTTTCGGTGTTTACGTTTGTCTTCAATTTCACCTAGTACCCATCGAGCCCCACCAGGCCACAGGATAGGCATTGTTCTGGGCCCGTGCAGGAATGGTAGCCTGCAGTCACCTTCTTCTTTCTGACTGTCGCCATTGTCCCACCACCAACCCCCCAAACTTCTTTGTTTTTGCTCCCCACCACAGACAGCTCAGATTGTTGCCTGATGTCGCTTCCTCTCGTCTCCATTGTCTCCTCTTATGTACGGCTTTTCTGCTCCGTGTGGGCAGATGTGTGTCGGTTGGCTGGGTGGTTGGAGGGGATGGGAACGAGGGGTTGGAGGGGGGTTAGGGTACACAGAGTGCATGTGAAGTTTTATGGCTAACCACATGTGTTTTTGAATCTTTGAGCTTCCACTTTTCTTCCCAGGGTGAGGGGTTGTGGAGAGTCTGCGAGCATGCGGATGGGGCGGAGAGAGGGAAGCAGGGTATGAGAGAGAGAGAGAGAGAGAGAGAGAGAGAGAGAGAGAGAGAGAGAGAGAATTAAAGAACCACGAGCGGGACATGTGGTTCTTGTTTGGGGCGCTGCATGCAGAGATGGAGGGTCTGGCTTCTCTTTGCTCCAACCTGCATCTAAAATCTAAACATCCCACTGATTATTAAACAATATGGATGCTCTCATGCCCCCTCGATGTAAACCAGAAACGGATAAACACAGCGGGATCACAACTAATCAGCCTCACACTCCTCCAGCTGTTTCCTTTTCAGAAGTACCAATACAATTCAAAGACACATTCTCATATTACAAACATATCACATCTCCATTGTCTACTGTAGATGTCCTAGATCTGGTTTCTTGTTGGTTGTTACTGTGCGGGATATTAGCATGACGCCTTCAGGGCTCCTTGAATTCACTACAGTATGTAGTAAAGTTAGACTGTGAACCACGGGAACACCAAACCACAACCCCCCCCCCCTCTGTTAGATACAAGTAACACCCACATAACTCCCAAGCCCTCTGGGTAATGAGCTGTTTTACATGTGCACACAGCCACGGAAACACTTCAAGGCCACTATGCAAGGGCTATGATTTAATGTGATATAAGGTTACCCATAACAATTATTTAATAAGGGTAGCTAATATAAGTTATGCTTTTTTTTTATAAGTTCTCCAAATACTTTTGGAAGTTCCTCGGAAGGGACCATGTAATTTGGTACTAATTATAGGGGAACTTTGGACTAACTTTGTACACTTTTAATTCATTATTTCTAATCAATCAATCAATCAATCAATCAATCAATCAATCAATAGGATATGGCTGTAATAGGCCTGATGCCTTTTAGTTGCTCATAAATAAGTAGATCACTGTTCTTTATATACTATGGATGCTTGCAACAGTCACATAGTCCAAAGTGAAGGTGATGTTTGACCAGTAATGGTCGAGGCGGGACTTGAGACAGTTAACCGTCTTGGATGTGACAACGCTTTCTGGCAGATCATTCCACAAGTCAACC
>NW_011348472.1:0-3431 GCF_000735185.1 Notothenia coriiceps
GATTATATAGCTGCATTAGCTGTCATTTCACTAATGTAGATGTTTATGGTTAATATTGACACAACTTTTGTAGTGCTTTTTATACTGTTGGCTAGTTTAATATACACCAACGCATTATATTCATTCATCACGTGGTTCCAGAAAATAACCGAGTGACAAGAGTAGATTTTAGCCAAGACCGGCGGAAAGTTTGCCTCAAAACTTTGTGTGTAAAAAGACGTTCCACAAGCAGAGATTTGAGACCCACAAGCAGAGATTTGAGATCCACAAGCGCATATTTTGACAAATACAAAATGGATTCACAAATGCCTGATCGAAAGTTGTCAATGTTAAAGAGATATTCAAAGATCTTTTTTTTATTTGTGAAAATATTTAGCGTATTTGCAGATCCGTTCTACATTTGCAAATTTATTTTTGAGTTTGCAAATCTTTTAAATGCATTTCTGGATGGTGTTTTACATTTACAAATCACATATTTACACACAAATTATTTGTATGTTCACACAAATATTTATGAGACAAATTTTAGCCCATAGTATTAAACCACTTCCTGTTCCCTGTCTCAAATTCGTTGTTTTTTTAAAGCATTTGTGGTTAGATGCCTGAAATAAGGTCTGTGGTTAACACAAACTCAATAGGTATAAATGTTTTGCTCTACAAAACCAAATATGTCAGTAAATACCCTCCTCACGAATATCTGAAACTTCTGCGTCATAAAAAGCGCTGTTGCTCACAAGTGACTAGATATATGACTACTAAACATGAAGTTAACTCATGTAAACACAATGTAGTTTGTTTATAGCCTAACGTCAGTGTGGAGATTATCCTGCTGAACAAAGCGTGTAAATATCTACTGTTTTTTACAGTATTTTTTGTTCAGTATTCTAAAATCCAATAGAAAAATCCCACTGCTTTTGTCAAGGAAAGCCTTGCGATGCTTACTTTTTGGTTCGCCTACAAATATACGTCATCACTGCACCACTCTATTGAACAGAAACTCTCTGAGTGGATTAATACCACCATGCTCAGATATGTCATCTTCTGTGATGCACTACAGGAATAAACAGGAGATGACTCATAGGATTTTTTTTCTGTTGTTTTCTTTGTGTGCCCGAATAGTTTCTGATCATTACAGTGCTTCATGAAAACATGCGCTTTCAGAGACATTCAGTCCTGAGTCCCAGTCGTCATTAATAATGGGCATGTTGGCTGCACTGCATCATTATCAGACAAAAGAAAATGTCTGGGTGCGCAGACAATGGAGGATGCATTTTGCATTGATTAGCATTGTGAAATTATCCTTTTTGTCTCAAAGGGGTCTGCTCCTTTTGGCTCATTATCAATCGCCCTGCAGCTAATATTGTTAGTGAGGCTTTTAAATCCATTCATTTGAGATCCACAATGCCTTTTTAATGGCAAACTGTTGCTGCCTTCTGAATTCTTAATATTTGTTTGTTTAGACACGACCCTGTGATGTGACAGCTTGAGTCACATTTGACTGAGGAGAGTGTTGCTGACAGCTGAAGCACATCTCTGCCTCTCCAAAGAGCCTGATTTCCTGCTTCAAATCTGCTCAAAAGCTGAGCCCCCCCCCCCTCCACCCCACAACCTGTCTGGAGGAAACAGACTCTGTTGTTGGCATGGCAACCGTGTAGTGTAGGGCTGTGTTTAATTTCTACCCGATAAGTAATGCTAACAACGCTACGACGTAAAGAGAAAAAAACGCCTTTCAAGCTGCAGCCATGGCAATCGCTGGAATGATGTAATTATGTTTCCTTTGTGGATATTTTTAATGTGTACTATACAAATACAAACCTTTAGCTCCAGCAGAGGTCTTGCTAAATGTTGCTCGTGACCAAACTGTGATTCATTGTCAGGTTCTGAGACATTATGGAAGAAATGAGCCCCCTAAAGTCTCCTGATGTCTACCTATTTGTCATGGTCACCAAGTCTTTGACCACGTCTGCACTGACAGGACTGCCAATGATTACAAAGAAGAAATTATGCAAATCTCCCATGGTGCTCGTCAGCACTTCTCCTTGGCCGGGCCGAGCTCAGCAGGCTGCCCTTTGAGCGAAACTCATTCCATTTATCGTTTTGTCAAGTTGCCGCCATTGCGAATAAATACATGTATCTCTCCCGCAGATATATCTACAAAGGCACAGAGAGCTTTTTTTTTCTAATTTTGGATTATGCGACTGGCTCCCTAATTTTCACCTCTTTGTCTAAACAAACATCGGCATTAATCCCCCTCTGTGAAGTCACGGAGCGGCGTTCGAGTGTGATGTTTATGCTGTGATTTGGTGGATGCCCCGGGTCAAACAGTGCTGTTGTGTTTTGCCCTGAAGGCTGTTTTACAGCTTTGTGGTTCTATCGAGTGGCGCTGTGCATCAAGGAGCAGGGGGGGAAAGCAGCCTGAAATAGGAGCTGACATTCACCTGGATGCCCTCTGTTAGGAAAGGAAGGGGGAAAAAATAAGAGAATGATCCTGAGGCTAGAGCAAGGGCCGGAGCGGAGTGCGTGATTATGGTTACTAAGGCTACAGCATGCTGCCCTGTCGGGGGGGGGCTGGGAGGAAGGTCAGACGGGTGAGGTACAACCAGCTAAATCAGCTCTGAAGTGTGAGGTCCCCGGTGGCGGCGGGGTTGAGGAAATGTAGCTGTTTAGGTTGCTCAGGAGGAACATAGATTGTCGCTTAGAACAGGACCTTGTGCACGCCGGGGCTTATAGTACAACCTCTGGGCCGTAAATAGAGAGGCGAAGTCCCTCCCCTTCCGGGAGCCTCCATGGGACCCCGGAAGCGGAAAATTATACATTGAAGACAATGGATAGAGAAAAGTTATCTTTTGATCCCATTTGAATTGTGCCACGAATGACACATATGATGTTTGTCAATCTTAAACAATCATTTCCATGTAAAAAAAGTCACAGTTTGTCGTAAAACTGTTGAAATATAAGACTATGAAAAATACGCAACGAGAAAGACTACAAATCCCAAATCGCATTCTGGGTCGCGTAAGTGATGTCATAGGCGATAATGCTCCAAGACTGGTTGGACTCGCAATTAAAGCAGAGAAGAAGAAGAAGATCTCATAACTGATTTATTCCCTCCAATAAATATAAGAGATTGCTCCAATAAATTCACTTTTACAAGATGCCTGTGTGCTTTGTACCAGGTTGTAATCACAAAAGTGATCATACCACTTGCTCATTCTATCGCTTCCCGTCTGATGAAAGGACCAGGAGTCGCTGGATCAGACATATCAGGTAATATCATAGGTAATATACATGTTGTGCATGGAACATAGTCAAGTTAGCTACGTAGCTAGTAGCGACGAGTAGCGAGCACGTTAGTTAGCATTACATTACTTAGCCTTGTCATTTTTAGTAGCCTTACCATGAAGTTATTATTTTATTACATGAAGTACACC
>NW_011348473.1:0-16692 GCF_000735185.1 Notothenia coriiceps
CTACAGTTTGATGCCTATATATAAGGATGATGTCCGCAGTGCTTGTGTGTGTGTTAGTGTGTGTGTGTGTGTGTGTGTGTGTGTGTGTGTGTGTGTGTGTGTGTGTGTGTGTGTATGCATGCACACACGCCTTCAAAGACAGGAGTCTGTACCATGTCTGTACCATGACGCACTTTTTCCATTGGGATGGTATTTATATAACTCATCAAACACAAGTCTACGAGAGACAGACGAGAGTTGAAAAAGGGGGGGAGGAGATGGGAGAAAGCGGGAGATGAGAAGGAAAAAAAACAGAGAGAGATTTGTGAGTTTAATTAGTTATCGTTTTTACAGCACAGCGTTTCTTTGGCAACATTTGGGAGCCTTATATTGAGCCAGCAGCGTTTTAGGCATTTCAACTTCATAAAAAGTGTATACTCTAAGTCAAACAAACAAACAAACAAATGTGCTTTTTATCCTCAAACACAACAACATTTAATTAGGCTTTGTGCATCCACAGCAGCATTATCCTCCAGAAGTCCCTCTGTAAGGGCTGCCTTTAATTACACTTTCCTTCCTTAAAACATTTTGTGACTACAAGTCCAATTTGAACTAGTGAAATCGTAATTATGTGCTCTTTTATGACACTATTTATTTTCTGTGTGTTCCCCTCTAAAGAGAGAACACACACCACTGTGTGTTATTAGTGGTTTTACAGAGTGCCGGCAGCTCGGCGGTGGAAGGTGCCGCGGTGAACGGCTGGTGGTTCTCGTTTAAGCAGACTTGTAAATACCAGCAGTGGTAAACATGAGCCGCACCACAAAGTGCTGCAGTGGACATCATGCTGAGTGTGTGAGCGCTGCGTATTGGCAGAAAGAGGCAACATGAAAGAAAGGATAATTGGTGGTTAATCGTTAGTTTATGTGTGTAGGCAGGTGTGTCTGCATTGTGTTTGTTCGTACAGTTCATTCACATTCTTTTTCTTTCAAATGAAACTCTTGACTGCTATCCGTCAGGTTACATTTGTGTTAGACAAGTAGCTGACTTCTCCAGCTGTGTTATGGGGTAATAAAAAAAGCTTTATTACAAATGATGCTGCACTTAGGTTGTTTGTGCTCATAATAGTGCTGTTTAGCCAATAACAACGCTCAAATAGCAGCTTTGACACCAAACTGAGCCACATTATAATAAACTGGCAAACACCAGAGTTCATTTAAACCCCAACTTCAAAGTGAAAACAGCCTGTTATTTCCAGATCATATTTACGTGTTGAAGAGCACAACACTGCATGCGCACGGTCAGAACGTTTCACACAACATGTCACAAAATAATCATTGTAACCATCATACATGATTTTTAAGGTGACTTTGATTACAGTTGGAGAGCTTGTCCCTGGTATGTTTGGATTATAAAGGGGCCCTATGATGCTCATTGTCAGGTTCATATTAGTATTTAGTGTCTCTACTGGGACATGTCTCCATGCTGTAATGTTCAAAAAGCTATTTTTCTCATACTGCCTGTGCTGCAGCACCTCTTTTCACCCTCTGTCTGAAACCAGAGCCCGGTCTGCTCTGATTGGTCAGCTGGCCGGCTCTGGTGTGATTTGTCAAGTGCTTAGAGATGTTCTGCCCCTTAGCCTATCACGCACAAAGTTTTGGAGCACTATCCAATAGAACTGCAGTTCAATCAGGAGAGACGGTTTTGATGTAAGAATACATATTTATTGCCGAGATACACAAATGAATGTAATGGTGATTTTGGCGATTAGGCCCCGTTGTGCAGGAAGTATCAATCGGGAGGGGAGAACCGATCCGATGAAACCCCTCTGGGTCTAGAGACACTGGTGGTGGTGAATGGATAGTTTGGGTTGGTCTGAAGGGGAGGGGCTTAGCTTGACCCTGGATTCAGAGGGACAGGAGGTGAGAAGGGGTGGGGTCAACTGGAGGGTCACCTGAAATGACAACTGTCAGGGGAGAGCAGATTTAAAAGGGTTAGCAGAGCGCTATGATAGGCTTGTGAGAATAGAGCGAAGTGATTGGTTAAGCTGGGGAGTGACGCCCCCGATCACTTATTGATAGGAGAGAGAGTAACATGGAAATAGTAAATGAATGAGTAAAGACGGTCTTCCTGGTTGAACTTACGCTGAGCTTCAGTTGTTACGCAGTGATGTCACTATATTATGGAAGTAAACAAAGTGTGGGAGAGAAACTCTTTGCAGACCATTGACATGCAAAGAAACCTTCATAACTCTCTACAGGAAAGGTAAAACCCCAAAAAGCATAATAGGGCCCCGATAACTGGTTAGAGTTCAGTCAGATTTGTTGGGAAGTGTAGATTGTACATGTTCAGAGTAATGCATTCAAACGTTCTGTAGCTCTTGATTGACGACATTGATGTGATGTGTGTCATGAATTCACGTCGTAAATATATTTACCATCAGAGAGTTCAGGGGGTAACTCTCTCCTCTGATTCGTCCCCTACCTTTCCTCTGTGTATTTACTTTGCACCAATATTGACAGCAGAGAATTTTCTCTTCTCCTTTGTCTGCTCTTTTAATATCCTCCTCCTTTATTTTTCCATTCCCTTCTCCATCCTCCTCTAAGATATAGGAGGCTCTTCAGAAGGTACAATCGGACATTTAGGAGGTACCCACAGTGCTACCCAGCATCCTCTCTGCTCGGCCCTTAGCCCAATTACCTGTGCTAATGACTGATTAATAGCATGGAGGAGATCAAAGGAAACAAATTGGACTTTCTTTGTACCTCAATACCTTTTCAGGAGTTTTATTTTGATGATAAATGCTGCCTGCTGCTTGTCGAATGCAAACAATATCTTGTTTTGAGATAGATGAGGACAAAGATAAGAAAAAGGTTTGTTGTTGAGATAAACCAAATTAGAGTAGATACTATGTGCCGTCAACAGATTGCATGTTAGGCCCCTATCATCTAAAAAGCTCTTAGTAGATAGGCATTGTGGGATGTTGCTTGTCACGATCCTTTCATAATGTCTAAGAGAACATGGCTACCAATGTATTGATTACGAATAATATTTAGTTCGGCCTTGAACACAGGAGAACATGTATTGCCATGTGCTGTGAAGTGTTGATGACGTTCCCACACAAATCTGGGACAGAAAATCTAAATATATATCTTCCCAAAGTCTTTATATGTTTTATAAAATCCAATCTAAAACAGCGTATGTTAAAGTAATTGAAAAAAACAGTGAGGTTCATGAGAAACACTGACTTTTGGGACTATTTCGATTTTTTGAAATGTTGGTATTGAAAATGTATTTGAACCATTTGCACTGCCTGCTGGTCTATTTGCCCTAGCAACAATATATTTGATTGGGTTCGATTGATTGCGAACTTTATGCATCCCCACTACACCTTGTTAAGTTACTATAGATCTAAACTACATATGGATTAAAGCTTTTCCTTCTTATGCGGCTGATATTATGTGCAATTTATTTAAATTGCCAAAAGACGGAACACTCCGAGCATTCTCTGGAAAGGGAGAAATAAAACATGAAATTGTCTGTGAAGATACTAGTCTCAAAATTAATTTGGGTTGACAATTTATTAATGTCCCCATGCTTCACATATCACTTTATAAAATCTCATTAACTCTGTTGTGAAAAGTGAACACACAGTACGTAAATAGATTATCAGCTGATCGGCTAAGGATTGAAGCACTGAGGGGTTTTTATTTGGTTGCTTGGTGGGTATTCTGGCTGTTTTGGGCATGAATGAATGATGTTTGGACTGAAAGGAAAATCCAGAACGTTGCCCTTTGTCTGAACTTTTCTTACTTTTGAGGACAAAAATGTTGACGGCATCTCTTTCCTCTCTCTTCTTGTGTCCTCTCTACCAACCCCTGAACTTTTCCACTCACCCTCTTACTCTACCAATTCTATCATATACTCACTTACCCCAATTTCCCTCATCTTCTCCCCCTCTCTTGCCCCGTCCATCCTCATCCCAAAATGTTTTTGCTCCACTCAATGGTCTTCTCTTTCTCTTCCCTCATTCTCTTCTTCTCCCCTCTTTTCCTTCCTCCCTCCCTGCAGTCAGAAGTTGAGTTTTAAGGAGCGGGTCCGTCTGGCGAGTCCTCGGGGTCAGAGCATGAAGAGCAGGCAGACGTCCGTTAGCGAACGCCAGCGCTCTTCCCCCGGTAACGAGGTGGGGGGCGGGGCCGATCTGATGGGAGGAAGCCCCGCCAAGGTGCAGAAGAGCTGGAGCTTCAACGATCGGACCCGGTTCAGACCCTCGCTGAGGCTGAAGAGCCAGACCCGCACCGCTGTCCCTGACGGTGAGCGGGACTGTGTGTCTATTTCCATATTACTGTTAATGGCACCAAACCAACCATCATCTGACAAATTAACTTTTTATTTATTCCACAAATATATAACATACATGGAGATGTACATACAAATCACACCCGCCTCAGTTTACAGTCCACTCAAAGGTACACGTTATTGCTCACATACATACATACATACATACATACATACATACATACATACATACATACATACATACATACATACATACATACATACATACATACATACATACATACACACACACACACATACATACATACACACATACATACATACATACATACATACATACATACATACATACATACATACATACATACATACATACATACATACATACATACATACATACATACATACATACATACATACACACACACATACACACATACACACACACACACATACACACACACACACACCTCTACACAGGGCCGGCCCTTGGCATAGGCAGTATAGGCGAATGCTAAGGGCGCATCAACCCATCAAGTTAAAAAAGTAGAATAAAATAACATAATTCGTAACAAAACAATTACCCAATTTTGGATCAACAAACTACATCTTATTATCTTAACAGAACTACGCCTATATTGCGTACAGCGCCCATAAACTATGGTGCACCCCCCCCCCCAAAATCAAGTTGAACTGCCCCAGCCAGAGGTGTATGTGAAGTAGTTATTTTATAGGTTTTAATTTTGTATTTTTGTTAATTTAAAATAAATCAAACTCCCCAGAAATGTATACAGCTTCTGTGTGCTCTTATTAACATTGGAATTTACTGTGTAAGCGGCCGCGGGGGGCCTGCCTCTACACACATCGAACTGCCCGATTATTCCCCCTATTACTCGTTTTATGAAGGAGATGTCTGGTCACCAGGGCGCATGATGTGTAAATAACCCAATTTGTGTTCTGTGAAACTGAAAAGGATATGATATGTTTTTGTTACTTTTGTTCCAGTTGTATATGTCTTAAATGTAATTTAGGTTAACTTCCTGTTTTATTTAGATGCTTTTATTTTGAAGGTGAGTTTACGCTGTTGACAGGAAGTTGTTGTTGCTATGGAAACGTGAAATGCTACATGATGTGTGTGTGTTTGTGCTCTGCTCAGCTCAGCTCTGCGTGGGTGTGTGTGTTTGGTGTATGTGTGTGTCCGACACCGGCATTTGTTTTCAAATTACCATGAACAGTAATTTAAACACATCTGACTAACTCCATATTTCCATGTGTAAGAAGTTCGTTTCATCTTAATCTCGATGTAGGCTAGTGCTAAATGCTGTCGGAGTGCACCGGAACGAACGCCACTATCATAATATCTTCTGAAATCAAGTGTCCACACAGACACACACAAAAACACACACACACACACACACACACACGCCCTGGCGACCGGGCATCTTCTTCCTAAAACTAATAATATGGCGTCTCGTGCACACAAATTAATAAAGCGTGGCCTCGTTTTATTTAAATTGAGGCCACGAATTACATCTTGTGCGCACAAATTAACAAAACGTGGCCTCGTTTTATATTTGTTTTCTCTCTATGAACCCTCCGGGGCCCCGTAGTTTTCTGATAACATAATAGAAATTATGAAAAAAATTATGAGTGCAGCTCGAAAACATGTCAAATGTCCGTGTTCTAGACTCTACCTAAGGCAACATAAAGGGATACATTTGCCTCATTTGAATCATCATCATGAATTGGTAGATTGCACATTTAAGTAGTTGAATTTCAGAACTAGCTTTGCCTGTTACATAAAAACAGCAGGACATGTGGTATTCAGTCAGGACATCATCACAAATGGAGGCAGTATGCCTATCAACAAGCATGCATCAGTCAAATAAATTCTGGAGCTCAAGCTCACTTATTACTTCAAGCCCTGTATAATATTACTATAACTTGTTTGAAAGACTTACAACCTATCTGGTAGGGATTACATACTTCAAAGGGAGCTTAGCTTACTTCCTTTATGTCATTTCTACTTTCACTATAATACGTTTAAACAGTTTACATTTCCTCTCATGGGTATTGCATTCAAATGTATTATATTATGACATACAGTGCATTATTTTATAGCAGTTTAACCATGGCTTTATGACCTTCTTCTTATTTACTATCAGTATAAAAAAGGGGGTGTGTTTGTCCTGTTAAGTCTCTCCATATAACAGTGGTAGCAGTCATGTAACTGCAGTTGTTAAAGCTTGTAGGTAGAATATTTACACATTATAAAATCCAAACAGCACGGGCCTCCTGTGCAGATCAGAGTAGCCTACCAGGATTGGGGATCAAGAGATGATATATAACATCATTACATAATCAGAATACAAAACGAGTTACTGGACTGTATATAACTGCCTGAGTCTGCTTTATGGTTTTCACTTTCTTTGCTTCATTTGTTCTGTTTTTAATTCAGCAGGTGAACCATATGCTCATAAAATAGTGTGTGTGAGCTTAACTGTGTGTATTACACTAACACGGAGCATTTTCTGTCAGCTCAGATTAAATTTTTAATTTTATAAACTGTAGTCTGTGCTCATGTGTTTCAGTGTTGGTGTATAGCTGCTGCCTGAATCTGCTTCATGAAAGGCAGGGTTTCCTGTCAATACAATCATTTTGATCCTAAATATCTTGGTTTCTTCTTTTCCAAGGTCACATAGTTCTGTTGTTGCACATAATACACCCAAGTAAAAAACATCTTATTGTTATTTATTTTCTCTTTTATTTATTTGCAATGCTTTTGATAGTGAGATAATCCAAAAGTAATAAAAACATATTTAACATTTCATATTTGTATAGTCAACTGTGGCTTCGGTTCACTATCTGCCTGAAACCAAACATCAAACTATAAGAAAAGAAAACATTTAGAAACTCCAGGACAGTTTTTCCAGGATCATAGCATTATGGGCTCAAACATAACTTCAAGTGAATTTGTATATTGCTCCGTGTCATGTGGCAACTGTTTCTGATCATGTTTACTGTACATGTTTACCACGTCTTTGATGTAATCTGTTCCTACGTGCCAAAAACCAACATGAAAATACTGCAGCTGTATGAAGAGATATATGAAACTGTGACCATGAAACATTCTTCAAAATAAAATGCTTCTCAGGGCTTTTAAGGAATCATTTTAGAAGGTTTTTCTATCATTTCGGAATGATGTGACCATCAGTAACTTGGAATTCTGTTTAAACCAGTTTAGCATGTGGTTTTTGGTCCAGTAGTCCCTGAAGCTGTCCGATGCCAAGCAGACAACAGGCTTACTGGTGCCTGACACCTCCTCACCTGTGACCTTTAACCCTCCGGAGGCTTGCCCTACATCAGCTGTCCAGCTCCTGTTTGTCTGGCTCCTAGCTCCACAGCCAGTCTGAGAGAAAGCCCAGCTCTGCGTAGCATCGTGCAACGTTTTCACTGCAGATGTTTGTCATAAATATTCATAAAGCTGCCTAATGGCAATCATTACTCCGGCTCAGTCTCTTTGCCTTGGCAGAGCCCCTGGTGAAGCTGCTGCCAGAGCGGCTCTTGAACCCTGCTCTCCAGCGGCCACTCTGATTGATCGGGACTGTCATCGCAGGAATCCTCCGGTCGCCTCACTCACACAGCCGGCCAGACAAACATATGACAAGCACACAGAGGCACTCCAGCGGAGCGCCGAGTCATGAATAGTCATTCAATCCACTAATGTGATCAGCCATCAATCTCATCGTCCTTGCTCTCTCTCAGTGTGTGTGAGTGCATTTCCTCTGAGGTGTTCCAACACGTTTACATGCTTGTATAAAAAGAGTCTTGTTTGCATCCTGTTGAAAGCACTTGTATTTGACAGGCGGCCACTTTTTCTTCCCATAATCCCCCTGTGAAAAGTTTAAACCCAGCAGGATTTATCCTTGGTCAGAGTGGGAGGGAAAGGTGTCTGGCGCTTGGAAAAAGAACAGGGATTTTTGAAGGCATTTTTAAGAAAGCAGGATGCTGACGGAGTGCTTTAAGGAATTCTGAAAGTGGATAAGGGTGAGTGGAGCCCGAAGGCCTCCCCCCCCAGGTCTCACTGTAAGTGCTTTAATGGTAGCCAATAAAAGTGTGAGGGGTGGGTGACTGGCAGGGGGCCGGCTGCAGACCTCCCTCTTCACTTCTCCTCCTCTTCGTCAGTTCCTCCCTGCGGCCTGCGGCTGCTGCCTGGCTCTCAGACTGTGACATGAGTCAGGCCTCCATAAATCTTTTGGGATTAAAGGAAACAGCTACGGGTCGCCTCCGAATTCAAAGCTGAAACCACTTCATAATCCACAGGAGAGGGGGGGAGGAGGCAAACATAGGGGGGAAAACATTGACTTTGGCAGGCACACTTTGGGAGTCATTATAAATAACCTCATAAACAAACAGTCATATAAATCATTCTGAGGGAAAGTACAGATTGACACTCACAGATAAATATCAGCTGAACCTTTTTATATTAAATCTCTCTTTGCTTTCTGATTATTTTCTCAAATGTTACATTTTCTGCCGCAAAACTTTATGTTGTCTTCAAAGTGAAAGCATCACTTTTTTACCCGGCAGCAGACTTGTGAGACACAGTGCAGAGTTACTGTCTGTGTTCACTAAACTTCATTTCCCCTCATCTCGTTTGTACACATCTTTTCAATGAGTTCCCCCGAGACACAGGAGTCAGTAGAGAGTCTGTCTTTGAAGATGTGTGCAAAGTTGATATGCATGCAGTTGCAATGCCTGTGTGTGTTTGTAATTGCATTCTTGGACATTTAATTTTTCTTTACATTTCATGCTGAACCCTCCTGTCATGTTCGGGTCGAATCTGACCAATTTACTAAATTCATCAGTCATAAATATTGTGTTTTATATTGGATTGCTTCCAGGATGATGATATCTTCCACAGTGAGGTTTGAACATATTAACTTGCTGATCAAAACTTTCATTTAATTTTGAGTGGTTTGGTCAACTTTGTTACACTTGTTGTTGCACACATGTGATCTGTAGACTGTATCATCAGATAGTACACACCCACAAATCAACAAAAAGTTAATTTTGGAATGCATTTTCAGTGTATATTCTATTTATATTCACTTCAATTATTAATGTAAACCAGTATTTTGAGACATTGTTCACAGCTTAAAATGGAGTTAAACAAAAGTTGGTGATGATTATTAGCAGTTTAAACGGATACCGAAGTAAGGTGGGAGAAACAAATAGGACAGGAGAAAATATTTAGATTTTCCTCCCGTCGTTGCATCACTTCTACTACTGCCGATGTTTGATGGAATGAGACTGGAAAGGCCGCTCCTCAGTGAACTCTCACTTTTAGAAAACGGGCTGTGGGGGCGGGAGGGGAGAGTGATAGAGGTGGAGCGCCGGCGGTCCACGAGGCGGTGTTCCTGCTCCTTTACCTCTGGGCTCCTCTGGGAACCTTTGTTGGCACACAAACCTCTGTTTGTTTGAGCGGCTCCACAATGCTCCCACTCACCAGGAGAGAGTCCATAGGGGTGTTGGATTGCAACTTGTGTCTTTCCTTTCCTCTTTCCTCTCCCTGCGCAGCGTTGTGTGGTAAGTGGGGGGGTGGGGGACAGGGCGGCATGCTGGGGATGGCGAGCAGATTAATGAGCTCCTGAGGGCCGGACTGGGCCCAGTGTTGCACATGAAAGCACTGGGAAACGGACACTGGATCTCTGGTTCCTGGATAAGGTCTGATGGTCCGTCTGTCTGAGGATAAAGGGAGTTCGGTTGGGAGGTCGTGGATCAATGACAACATTATAGTTTTAAGCGCTGTGTGTACCTGAGTATCATGCACCCAAATCATTCTTTAGTGGGTGTTTTGCTGCAATAAAAGCTTTGATTCAGCTACTCTCAGGGTAGCTGTTATTGTCCATTGTGGTCCACAGGTTACTCCTCAAAGTTTCCAGAAATAAATTACACTTACTGTCAAAGTGAAGCTGTGGCTGCATACATGCTCAGGGATCTCTAAAACCACCAACTGCTCCCATGGTTAGGCAGTGGGTTGCATTGGAGTTTGAATGGGTGAATGAGAGGAACATTATAAAAGGGCATATCTTTCCCTATATTTTTAACAGTTGTAAGTACCACTATTAAAGCCCTCAGAAACGTTTCAAATACAAACACCTTTGGAGTAAAAAGGACTAAACTTTCATTAGGGAAAATATATATATTTTGAGCCTTTATATTTGACCGTTAAGGAAAATGTTATGGTCATAGGATTTGAATGCAATTTCTTGTTTTATTGTGATGAAAAACTTGATTTAGTAAGGTAATTGGTTTGCATGATTTCCCAAAAAACTGAAAATATACGAAATTGAGCATTATGTCTGAATGTTGGCACATAAAATTACAAAAATCACATCAATTTTGCCCACTTTTTCTCATACCTCTTCCTTCCATAAAGGGGCCCCTATCAACCAATGGGGATCATGAGAGAAAACCAGTCTCTAAGTGGCTTCCCACTAACAAACTGCTGGACGAACTGTTCAGTGTTCATGTTATTGTTTTTTACACAGCATGCCATTTTACAGCCATGTCAATTCAAAACCATTTATCACTAGCTAGCATTTTTACCACTGGCAGTCATGAACAACCCGATAAACTCTGAAAACAATGAATGATGAAATATAAAGAAATTAATGAAAAACAGGCTGATAGTAACACTGCGGGGTCCGGGACCGAGGGTTTTAATCTGATCTCAAATAAAAACAAGATCTTGAATAGAACCGCGGCTGCCTTTTTCTTTTTCCCATAATCCCGCTTTAGTAACAGTCATTATAGTATGTGTCATATATTGCTGAATATTTGAAGAACAAAAGCCATAAGGATATATTTGAAAAAAGCGGAGACTATTTTTTCCAATTGTGTATAAAACGCAAAATGTTTTTTGTGGGGGCGATGAGATTTGATAGAGCAGATCACATTATTATAATGATAATATGATATAAAATTGTAAAATATCTTTAATTTAGTCTCTCATTTCAGGTGTTATCTGCTACAGTAAGCCACCAATTCATCAACCTCTTCCTACACTGCATGATATTCTACAATTATTATTTATATTAACTAATTTCAATGAAAAAATACCATGCAGATGTAGTTAAATTCAAACTTTCACGTGATATTGAAGTAGTGTTTTTTTAAGCAGCTCTTTTGACTTGTCCCAGCAGAAAAGCTCAGGTGTCATTAATAACATTAATAGCGTTCATATTCTACTGAAGTGTCCCAGTAAGCCATGACAGTGAGAGAACTGTCAGTGGATGTTCGCACTAAAGCTGCTTAACAGATTTCAGCCATTTTTTTTTACCCATTTTATAATTTACAACATGTTTTTTTCAATGTGACATGTCAACATTTATTTTGTTTGAAAAAGAGAAACTCTTGTTGTCTAAACCAGATGGTAGAGATACAGGATAATGCTGATGAATGGATGGCCACATTACAGTACACAGTGTCAAGTCAGCTTTACATTCCTTCAAACTGTCTGGTATTTATTATATTGCCACATATGGCAAATCCAAAAGAGGGCAAAACAAACACTGGAGACTTATTTGCAAACAGTTTATTCTTTCAGCTCGCAGACAGCCCGTGAGCTGAAAGCATTTACACATAATTGTTTCAGTGTGTTCAAGCTGCATCTGTTTATGGGAAATAAACAACAACATTGGGTGGAAAAGGGTCCTCATATCCACTATTCTAATTGGTAGACATTATTCCATCTGCTCAGAGTTTACCCTGGAACCTTGATCAACTGTCACCAGCTAAACAAATCACGGCCTTAACTGCAAGATTCAATTACCACCCTTAATAAGTGATTGATTTCACCTGTTGTTCGCCACACACCCAAACACTCAATGTCACTGGATAGAGCTGACACTATATTTAGGCAGACAATGCCTCCTGTGGCACACTTTGTTATGCTGTGAAATAGAAATGGTTGTTTCACAACTACTTGAAGGTTGTGGTAACCAAACCATGAGGAAGCAATTAGATATGACTGGAGACAGGCTGAATAATGGACCCAGGTAGCTGAGATTTGTAGGAAGCTAATTGAGTTTGGTTTTACGGCAAGTTAATTATCTCAAACAAAATATATATTTTTTATTTTCTGAGGTAACATTGTAGGTAACTCTTTTATTGTACATTTTACTTTCATTTCTTATGTTTCTATTATATTGAATTGTTTTATTGCACATTCTTACATCTTATGTTTATATAATCCTTTTCTATTTTTAGTTTTTCTCTTTATTTTATTCATTCTAAACCATCATGAAAACCAATTTGCCCTCTGTGATTATGAAAGTATTTCTGATACAGATTTCAAAAAGTCAAAATAAGATTTATTTAATTTTTTTAACGAGGGGTTACGTATGGTAACCCTTGTTATATAGAGAGGCGAAGTCCCTCCCCTCCCGGTGGGACTCATGGGACCTTATTTTGGAAAAAGTTTGTATTGAAGTCAATGGAGAGAGAAAGATTATCTTTCGATCCCGTTTGAATTGTGCCATGAATCACACATATGATGTTTGTCAATCTTAAAAAATAATTTCCATGTAAAAAAAGTCACAGTTTGTCGTAAAACTGTTGAAATATAAGACTATGAAAGATACGCAACAAGAAAGACTACAAATCCCAGAATCCCGGTCCCGCATGCTGGCTCTTACGGAACCGACTAACTCCCCTTGTGTGTATGTACAGCTCTCAACATGTCCAGACTTGGAGTGATTTTCACCTCTTTTAATACTTTTCGCCTAATTCTGAAAGAAAGAAGTGAAATGTGCCAACGTGACGGCCGTCTTGGTGTGTGGTGCGAGACGGGAGAGGTAGTTCATTGAGCGGTTTCACACAAAAAAAAGTGTTACTTCCAAGTTTTACGACACATTTATATTTGTTTGACTTGTAAAATAATCTTTTAAATTGACAAACAAATGTGTAATTCGTAGCACAATTCAAACGGACTTCAATACATACATTTCCGAAATAAGGTCCCATGGAGCTCCCCCGGAAAGGGAGGGACTTCACCTCTCTATATCAAATGGGAAACAGAGAGAACTTAACTTTTTAATATATTAAGGAGACAGACGAAGGGAAAGTTGCTTCTCTTAAAAATAACGTTTTTAACCAATACCTTTCATCCTTTGCAATATCTAGGAATTAGGGTTACAAAGGGGCGGAAAGTTTCCGGTAAATTTCCGGAAAGTTTCCACGGGAAATTCAGCTGGGGAATTTTGGAAATATTCGATGCAAAATTAAACAACATTTTTTAACTTATTTTATTGAACAATTAATTGTTTCATTGAAGAACGAAAACAGGAATGTTGAGTTAAATGTTACTCATCCCCCCCAACCCCACTCATTAAAAATGCACCCCCCATCCAAAGATCCCCACAAAGTCCCATTCAAAATGTTAAATGAAAAGAGCCCTTCTCCCTCCAAAAAGTCCCATTAAACATGCAAATCTTCCTTCAAGCGATCCTTTGCATTTTGGCTAAACCCTTTCAGTCAACGGGCTCTTCCTGGGCCTCATCAACATCCAACTCTGAGTCTTCCTCTTCAGTGTCACTGTCCAGCCTTGTTGAGGATGGCTCTGTGTCCAGCTCAGCTGGACACAGAGCCATCCTCAACAAGGCTGGACAGTGACACTGAAGAGGAAGACTCAGAGTTGGATGTTGATGAGGCCCAGGAAGAGCCCGTTGACTNCCAGCCCTCAATCCGACACCCTGGGAAAGCCCTGGGCTCCGGCTGCCCGAGGAAGAGAAACAGAGCTGGAGATAAAGGTGGTTTGATCGACTTCAATTAATGAAAAACTGGAAAAAAATGTCAACATGTAACATCTTTCCAAATCTGCAAATTTGATGAGAATCCAGAATAGTCACTGTTTATCACCAAACATGTAAGCGTTAAAGGGGGGGGGGGGGAGGGGGGAACATTGCGAAAAATTCTCCCTTTATTTGTTTGAAACGCTGATTTACATTTTTCTCAAGGGAAATCGTTTGATAACTCTAAGTCCAATTTTGATTGTGCCATTCTGTGTTATACCTGACACAGACACTATGAACAGTTTTATAGTAAGTTACTTTGGATAAAAGCATCAGCTAAATGTAATATAATGTATAGGCGTAGCCAGTAGAGCAAATTAACAACCAAACTAGTGCTGAAGATACGACTGCAGGTCATTACAGCATGTGAAATGACTGAGGATAATTGAAAATACATAAATGTTCAGTATAGCTAGTAACAGTAACATTTGTATTGCTCGTTTTTAACTTGTAGGCCAGATTGGTGGTTCCATATGGGCAGCATCTGTATATGTGTGGAGAATATAATAGAAAAACCGGCCATATGATCCATTAAAAATATATTTTATTTCACATATAGCAAGTAATTATGCGCAGACTTGTGGTTGGTTCAATGATATGGTAAATGGGTGATTTAAATAGATAGGTACAACACTAAAACAGAGATAATAAATGTGATCAGGGTGAGCAATAAGGGAGGAAACATTTCATATAATTGCGGAGATTCAAAATAAATAGATAAATGTTGACAGACTAATGTTAAAAAACGAATGAAATGGATGAAGGAGGATCTGTAGGAGAACAAAATGCAATAAATACTGATATTATGTCTTTCATTTTCAATCATTTTAGAGCTTTTATTTCTAACACAGTCCTGCTGACATGTCTTAAAGCAAAATAGCTACACTGCTTTTTTATAAGCATCAGACAAGGAGTATAATCCAGTAAAACAAGTGATATCAATGATAAAGGCCGAATTTTAAATGTATAAGGATATGTGAATGCTTAATAACCTGCAGAAGATTGATAGCAACGACATCACATTTGAACTAAAATTCATTTTTCTAACCAATCTGTTATTTCTAAAATGAAAACTCCCCTTTCTTGAGAGGTGAAAAATATGAAAAATGTGAGAAGAAGCGATGAAGTGAGAGAATCAGTTGGCGCCAGTTGGAAAAACATTGCTCACAGGGTGCCGGTGCCAGTGTAAGAGATCAGGGTCTGCTACAGAAAACAGCTTGAAACCCCTTCCAGGAAAATCCTCCAACCCAGCAGGGGGTCGTGTAGATACGAGGGGAAAATCAGAGAAAAGGCTTTGCTGGAGGGAACCAAAGATCGTGTGAACTTCTGCTTTCAGGAGTGAATTAAAAAATGTTATCATACAGAATTACATGTATAGTGGAGGGAAGAAAGACAGGGGTCTGTGTTGTGTTAAATTATCTGTTACTCAACAAAACATGTTAAGAGCCTTCTTCAACAAATGGTATCTATGATGATGAACTGTAGCTTGTTTCGGTGTATTAAACCAAAATACAAAACACATGTATATATAGCTTATTGACTCCTAACACTACAGCATTGCTTCTGTTAGCTGCTGGAGTTTTCAAACAGTGTTGGATTCATGTCTCGCTCGCTTAATCATTCATGGACTGTTCCATCAATAGCTAGAGATAATAACCAGCCCATGAAGAAAGACTGTAGCCAATAAATCAATAGGAATATTCTTTAACAAGAGCTCAGCTACAGACAGTATTATATTATGTGTATGATACCAAATAGCCAATCATTAGAGGTGCACACAGGAGGTCACTTGAATGATCAATGGTCAAGCGGTTCACTGAGCTGTTGCACCCTCAAAGAGGTGTGGACTAATCAATAAGATGACCTATATTATTCAAGAATAGCTAGAAAAGCATGCCGGGCTTGCATGCTGCAAAATGTGACTGGACGCATAAATACATCCTGGTATTTTTGACATATTGCAAATAGCTTATAGCATACTTAATATTATGGGTATTGGAAATATAATAAAATCAGGAGAGGGATGTACATCATGTCAAGAATGAATACAAAATGTGTTTTTCTTTCGGACATCAAATCGTTGAGATAGATAAATGAATTTAAATTATTCAAAATGTGATTAAAATGTGCCCATCTATTTTTAGCCACAAAGGAAAGCAAGAGCTGTTAAAAAAATCAGCCCTGACTGGTTTGTTTTTTGACAAAGGGCAGGTCTTATTCCTTGTAGGGTTGCAAAATTCCGGGAATTTTCAAAGATGGAAACTTTCCACGGGAATTAACGGGAATTAACGGGAATAAACGGGAATAAACGAGAATAAACGGGAATTTATGGGAATAAACAGGGAAATTGAAGGTTGGCTCTTCATAGGGAACTTGAAAGTATATTTTAGCATAATCTTGACTAAAACAAACAGATGCCATTCAAGTACACTTGAATATCCATGCCATAGCACACTGCTTACTGCATGGCTATTGAGACCACACAAAGGTTCGCAACAGGCGAAATGTGAGAGTGGAAAAACGGGTTGGCATTCGGGCAAACCTAAGGCTCTCTGAGCGT
>NW_011348473.1:16721-28654 GCF_000735185.1 Notothenia coriiceps
TGTCAGGACTGTTTTTACTGAGGGTCATCTGTCACCGTGGTTTCCATTTATCCAGTGAAAAAAAACAGGCAACTGGAGAAAAGCAGAAGTCGCCGGGGAATCCAAATGCAACGAGTGTTTGGATCCTCTTACCTGTATCAATATTATCCACCCAGCAGCGGCTCTGCTCACCAAATGAAGCAGATCGAAGATTACGTTTCTAAGTCATTCAGTGTGTCTGTTATGGATTTGACAAGCGAAGCAGGGGACTTCAACAAGTGATATGTAACGAGGATCATTTCCAACCAGCTGCTACCATCTAGTGATCGGTTGGAGTCATTACGTCCTTATCTTTCAAGCTTTTTTTTGACTTTGACGTTACTAACTTCAGCCTCCTTCTTCCTCCTTTTGCTCCCCGTGTGTTTGTATCTGTGTGTGTGTAGGATCATGAAATTCCACGTGGCAAAAAAGAAGTTTAAGGAGACGTTGCGTCCGTACGATGTGAAGGACGTCATAGAGCAATACTCTGCCGGACACCTGGACATGCTCTGTCGCATCAAGAGCCTCCAGACTAGGTAAGCACACACACACACACACACACACACACACACACACACACACACACACACACACACACACACACACACACACACACACACACACACACACACACACACACCCATTTACTATCCATTTACCCATTTATTGTCTTCATTGGAGGCTGTTAATGTTGTTCTGTTTAAACGAAGTGAACCTGCTTTTACCTCTATCCTACTTCCAGCTATGTCTTCACCATCCACTGTGTGTGTGTACTGTATATGTACAAACGTATGTGTCCCCTCTCTCTCCCAGACTAGACACTGTAGTGGGGCCCCCTCCGAGGCCTTTCAGCAGCCGCGTCAAGACCTTGTCCTCTCCCTCCCTGCATTTATATTACAGCCAGGCCCGGAGGAAACAGTCTGCACCGGGGTTAGACACACCCCGTCCTGATCTGCCCGACAACTGCCTCCCCGCTAACATAACCAAAAATGTGATGGTGTCGCACCTGGGTCAAGCAGCCTGCAATCACATGCTTTTGAACCTATATGGCAATTCAGGGCACCCTTATAAATGCACAGGGTGGCAATAGTCAAAGAAGCTTTTTTTAAATGTATTTTAGCTCGGATGTATTCCTGTTTAACTGCCAAATTGAGATTACAAAGGCATACAATTTATATTATATTAAGCCTACTTTACTCTGAGATAGGTGGGGTTTACACAAACTAAGAACTGATCAGTACATGGGAAGTTTATGTACACTATTTTACCAATTTGGCTGCTTTACCCAGGTCAGGTTGAAGAGGTCATCAAGAAGTTCACACAATGGATTATGGATAGTTTACCAATAAAAAAAAAAAAGAAGCTATTTAATTAATTAATTAATGTAAAAATGTTGGGCCTTATTCCTACCATAGTTTTCAACTAAGGAGTTGATCCTTTATCCCACCATTTTATTTGATATATACAACATAATATGTTAAAGATATAACTTAAATTATTTATAGCACCCTGGAAACTGATCCTGATCCGGATTTGAGCACCTTGAAAACCTCATCAAACTGCAACATGTTGTCAGCTAACATACTGTCGGTGCCTGTAGAAAGGAGACAAGCTATTGAATGCTACCTAGAGAAGTAGTGCATCTACTTTGTCTTTATGTAAAAGCCCCAATCCAGATTTTTCCTAACTCATTAATCCTATTAAATACCGGATGAATTTAAATATGGCAGTGGTTTGTTTAAAATACAGCTGTTTCACCTCAATTCTTTTTTTGCAGCTTCAAGCCACATTGAGCCTTTCAGATATTATATCAGAAGTCCATTATGACTTAACTTAAGAAAAGGCAAAGCTGGAAATAACGCATCAGCAGTACTGGATTGTGGCTTTTACATTCAATAACTTTGTTTTTTCTACAGAAAGTTTGTTGGAGATGTGTTGTGTTGAATGAATAGCAGTGCCAGTGGCGTCAATAGTACTAATAACATAGTGTCTGTTTTCTGTATCCGACATTCTATGAGCTCTGATTATAGGCGGCGGGTGTAGATACACACAGACCAGCTGAGCACTGCTATGTACATGTAGGCCTACTGTATCTCAGTAGCATTGTATAACAAATGGCTGCCGTTATATTTCCAAATGTACTCAAGGAATAGAAAACTGTAATGTGGCTAACAAGCACACTGAAGTGGAAAACATACCCGTTGATTTTTTTATGATTTTAATAATTATTTGCAGTGTTGATAGCGAGGTGTATAGGGGAATATATTAGCTGGGGTTATAATCATGATGGCCAGTGTCCCAACTCTTGTCCTTACACGATATAAAATCCCATAAAAAAATATAGCGATGCTCCGATCGGGAATTTGGGGGTCGATCGCCGGATTCAGTATCGGCCGATACCGATCGGGTGGGTGGGGGCTATGGGGATCTTCCATTTAAAGTGATGTTTAAAACTCAGTTAACGGGGCTCATTTTTCTATTGCTTCAGTTTATCATTGTAACGGATCGAAAAGTTCAGATTCATTTTTCAATACACGATGCGCTTCCACAAACAACAACCAACATAATTATTACATTCAAATTAAGTACATTATTCAAGTTTGCATTAACTTTGGGAGAAAGTTAACACGGGAGAAAAGAGCGGAAGCACTCTCTCTCCCTCTCTCCCTCTCTCCCCTCCTCTCTCTCTCCCTCTCTCCCTCTCTCTCTCCCTCCCCCCTCTCTCCCTCTCCCTCTCTCCCCCTCTCTCTCTCCGTCTCCCCCTCTCTCTCCCTCTCTCCCTCTCCCTCTCCCTTTTTCTCTCCCTCTCTCTCTCTCTCCCTCTCTCCCTCTCCTGACAGCCTGTCAGTATCTTCTCATGGAGCTCACTGACCCAGTAATGAGTGACCCGACAGTGAAGAATAAATATATGTATAACTAGTTTCTGCTTCACACACGTTGCATACCGCTATTTTATTGTCTTTTCGGACACCTTAAATACTGCCAGACCGGTGAAGCCATTTTGGCGAGCTTGTTTTGCAGCGCACAGAGAAAAGTGTCATGTATTTTACGTCATGTGAAATCGATCGGAGCATCCCTAAAAAATACACATTCTTTGTTGAATAGTGACAAATCACAGTTTAAATGGTTCTTTATAAACGTTTCTGCCATGACATGAGTAACAATGTAGATGTAAGACTACATACAAGTCACATTTAAAAAAAAATATTTTCTCAAAAGACAAAAATCAAAGAATGGCTGTCATTCATTTCTAGTACCAATATCAGCCTTGGATAAAAATCTAATGAAAAAAATCGAATTCAAAAGCATTTTTAGATAGATAGATGGATAGATAGATGGATGGATATATAGATAGATAGATGGATGGATAGATAGATGGATGGATAGATAGATAGATAGATAGATAGATAGATAGATAGATAGGAAATGTTTGTGTTGCAGCAGCATAAAAAACATGGCAATGTACATAAGAGAAATTAAGACACAAGAAATAAACCGTCCAAAATATTTCAGAAATAGCCTACATTTCCCTCTCGCCCTCTGTGTGTATCTGCATGCTACTGTTATTTAATGTTAAAAAAGTGTGAACTGGATCTAATTCCTTATTTTCCACCTCAGCTTTATGCGTGTGTGTGTGTGTGTGTGTGTGTGTGTGTGTGTGTGTGTGTGTGTGTGTGCGTGCGTGTGTGCGTGTGTGTGTGCGTGAATGTTGCTAACCTGTGTGCGGTTGTAAGTGTTTCCCATTACTTCTTGTGTTTTGTGTCTAAAACTCAAATCTAAATAATTGTTGGTGCTGGCCTCCCGTAGATCGATGCATGTTAGAGATATAGAAACTTTATTAACTTCACTAATTCAACGTTATAACAGTGTCGAAGAACTTTGGTCAATACTCTAATCTTCATTAAGCTGGCTACAGATTCACAATCATTTGAATGTCCTAAAACACAATAGAAATAAAACATTAATCTACATACACAGCGATTCGGCTGCAAAAACCTTGTCATTTCAGTAATGATATTTTCTACGTGTTTTCAGTTTTTGAACACACACAAAAACACGTTTAAAAAAATGCATTGTCATAACTTTTGCTTCTGACTGTATTTGTACACATCATTTTGGGATGTAGTGCTCATAAATGACTTGCTTTTATCCCTTTCCTTATGAAAATGTGAAGATTTTTTTGGTGCACATTGGTTTTCATGTGTGAGAATAACCCATGCAAACTACATAGTCAATGATATCCAATCTGTTTTTCCATAATTCTGACCATTTCGGGCACTGACACAGCCTAGCGATGTGTTTTTTACTGTTTTACTAACTCCTCCCGCTGCTGCTTTAGGTTTGTTGCCTGACTTGGGATAACCTGAAATGAAACTCGGGTGCCTTGCTTCTATTACAACATCAGTATTTTTTCAAATGTATCCACAGGGTGGATCAGATTCTGGGAAAAGGCCAGATTCCCGTGGATAAGAAGGTGCGGGACAAACTGAATCCAGATGGAGAGTCGCTGGAGGGCATGAGCATGCTGGGACGGGTGTGTAAGGTGGAGAGACAGGTGAGTCCAAAAAATAATCTTACAGGAAAAGCTACATCAGCACTGTAGCGGCTAATTCATAGGAAATCAAACTGAAAATGTAACTCAAAGTGAAACTGCCGCTGGGGCACCAGATAGCGAAACTTCCGAAGGGAAAAATCCAAGTCAAGGCAAGAACGTAGTTTCGTACATTCATTTCCACTCAAAAGTACAATGAAAAATGGATTTACGTGAATTCTTGCCCTGTAGCCTTTCCTGTGACTCACTCCAATCAATTCCAGTTTAAATATTCTGTAGGCAATGTGTACAAATGTGTTCCTCTTCAATTTTAAATTGCGACATCGTCCTATTTCAAGGTCATGGTCACTGACTCTTACCTAAAAACTGTACCTGTATGTTTTGAGATATCCTGGATATCACGGTGCAGGGATTGATAACAGAGGAGTTTTACGCTTGACTGCTTCTCTTTCACTCCTGGATAGATGCTTACTGCATTGTGTTGCTCCTACTTTTATTATTTGCAATTGACAAGAAAGTTGAATCAAATCCAATCCAACCTGTGCTGATTTGATTTGTGCCTCTCTCTGTTTTTCTCTACTCTCTTGCTCTCTTTTTTCTTGTTCCAAGGTGACTTCCATTGAGTCAAAGCTGGACTCTTTGTTGGACGTTTACCGCCAGGTCCTCCAGAAAGGCCCCACAGCCCTCACTCTCTCCTCCCTGCCGCTGTTCGAGCTGGACAACCACCAGCACCTCAACTCCGACTACCAGACCTCCGTCATCAGACCCTCTTCTCCCCAGGGGGGAAATCTTGTTGGAGGCGGAGGAGAAAACCGTGGAGGATTACGCCGTTCTCTCAGCGCCAACCCCAGAGGCCTGCGTCTCATCCTGGCTCCTTCCGATGACGACGGCCCCCCGGACTCAGCCCCTCCATCCTACCCCCCGTCCACAGCCTCTCTCTCCCCGTCCCCCCTGCTGCCTCCTGATAGCCCCTATCCAACCTTGGTCACCCCCAATGGTACCTCCAAAAGAGCACACTTCCCTGACCTGCCTCCTCCACCTCCATCCTCGGGGGGCTTCACCCTCCGTCTGCCCCCCCTGCTGCATCCCTCCCACCTCCGATGCTCCACCGACCCCCTCCCAGATGAAATGACAGACGTGCTGCCGCTGGATGAGGGCAGCCTGGGCCCATCCGTGGTTCTGGGGTCCAGTGTGGATGCTGAGCAGGAAGGGGATGGTGGTGCGGGGGTGCAGTCACAGGAGGGGGTCTGGAGGAGGAACATGAGCCTGGAGGTCAACCCCCTGCTGCTGCTCTCATCGAGCCCAGACGAGAGGCCTTCAGACTGGGGAGGCTCCCTCTCTGTGCACAACCTCAGCCAGCCTTTGAGCAACCATAACCCCGGTCTGTCTTCCGCGCTCAACAACAGCAACGGTAGCAGCAACGGTAGCAGACACGGTAACGCCCACGCTGACCTCAGCAACTGGGATGGAACAGAACTCTTAATTAGTGAGTGCAAGATAGAGCCAGCTGAAGAACATTTCAACTTCTTGTCCCAGGAACCGGACCCCTCAGACCTCTTACAGACTACGGAGGAGGAGGCTCCTCCCCCAGAGTTCCTCAGTCAGTCGCCACACATACACCTGGCATAACTAACCACACACACACACACACACACACACACACACACACACACACACACACACACACACACACACACACACACACACACACACACACACACACACACACTGTATGTACACATCATTTTAAGGAAATGTACACAAATACAAACTTTCCTTGAAGATAAAAAATGTTTGGTCTTTCTCTAAGGATATTTGGAGATGTAACTTTTTACAAAAACAGATTGTTCATATACAATGACATCAATACAAAAAAGTTGATCAAATTGATGTTTGTTTTAAATAAAGACCCAGGAAAGATAGTTAACTTTGATTTCTGAGCCTGCAGTCTGACACCTTTTTAAACTAATGTTAGAAGAAAATACAAATAATTTGTTTACAGCAGTCCTTCTTATTAACTCAAAGGAAAAGACTGTATGATTGTACCAAAGCCAACATGGGTGCATATAACAACAATCGATTGTCTAGTTGAACCTCAAACATGCCACAGTTACATGCCCTCACATACAACCACTCTTTCACACACACAAAAACACACTGACACATGCAACCATCAACCACAATCACCACTAACTCCAGCTAACTTGACAAAGAGCTGTGACTGACTTTATACTTTTTTGTTTTCATACAAGTGCTTGTATTCAGAGACTTTGTCGAAAAGGAGTGTGACTCACTCTCCTTATTCAATGTCTGTCTTTGGCAATGTGAAATGTCATCTTTTACTTTCATACATATCACTGCATGGACTGTTTCCAAAAAAAATAATGAATGAAATTAGAACTATAGGCGGGGCCTGGTATGATGGGAATATCTGAAATATAAAAAGAGTTCAAAGCATCCTCAGCATGTATTTAGACCCAAAGCTCCCGTTCTGTTTCTACAACCACAGAATTAGTTAATGTTTATCTGGCTGTTTAGTTTTGTCTTTCAGCTAGTTGTCAGTACATTTGGATCGGGCAAACCTACTTGGAGAAGATTTCTTATCAGCAATCGATCGGTGAAGACAAAGTGCTGGACTATGTCTGAATAGTGAATTGCAGTAGGTTTATCAAGCTGAGCATGAGATGCTGCATGTCTAAGCTGTTGCAATAAGAGCAGTTGCACAACGCTGGTGGCCTGGATATCGTTCTGCAAGTTACTGCAATGTTATGTAGTTATTGTTTGTTTTTTATTTTTTTAGCCCCCCCACACACAACTGTTGGACAGCTTTTAACTTCACAAGTGCAAGTCCTGACTGCACGGCTAACGGCTAACTCGCCGATAGCTGCAATTGTTAGTTAGCCGTTTTTAGTTGCCCTAGCAGAAGGTAAAGCTTTTTGTACATCAGGAAACTCCGTAAATCATAGTTAGTCGAGGGAAATCTGAAAACATTGTGTCAATTGAATATGACCCAGTTCCACTAAAATCAACTTAGTGCCATGAAACCTTATGCACTTCTCCTGGGAGAATGAATGAAGCAATTACCTAAGTGATGTAGTTAAAGAACAGATGTTCAGGGGTGCAATTCTCCCTATTACACCTTTAAAATGATTTGTAAGCTCTTACTTTAAGGACAAATAGCTAATGTTGCTTTAAAGCAATGTTTCCTCAAAATCCTAATCACTAGAGTGTGAACAAAGACTGCCTATATGAACATTATATATTGAACTAATGTAAATGTAGTTATGAATAACCCACTTACAATGACCTTTTAGAACAAACATACAACCTCTTTTAATTTGTTTAGTTGACAAACCCTGTCTTTTTACTGGGTGCTGTTTGCACCTTGTGCATCAATAATGATTAGAGGCTGCTGGACTAAACATATTCCCTCCTCCCAATCCAGAGCACAGTAGGGGTAGTGAGGAGTTACAGGGCCACATGTGCAATGCACAGACTCCACTTATAACATATCAGGTTACGTTGGATTCACCTGAGAAACCCATGATAACAATGTACTGTACATGCACTGTTGATGATCCAGTATGTGTGTTGTTACTTGATCCATGTGTCCCTTCTGCTGCTGACAAAAATGTGATGTATTCAAATTGTAAATCAGGAGCGAGGGTGGATGAGATGAGAAAGATTTGCCATATTACAGTATCTTAATACAAAATGCTTATATATTTTCTGTGACTTCTGCATTTTCAACATTCAGCTGGTGCACTTATTCAGAGGAATGTTTTAAGGAAACTTCAGCAGGATACTGACGAAGCAAGACAGAATTGAATCTGAGATTGAGATTAAAATGTGTTTGTTGTGTGGCTGCTTAAAAGTTGTCTGCTGCCCCCCTGAAAAATATGTTTAGTTTACCACCATTTTGTATGTGCATGTACTTCCTCCTCATCACATCAATCATAATTACAATACTTAACCAATTACGGTTATTATGATACGCTTAAAAACACTCAAGTGCACATATGTATATGTAGGTGCAGTAAGTCCATATTCAGATTGTTTTCACTAGCAGGTTAAAGGAAGATGAGGCATTGCAAGTTTCCTAAATGACACTGTCCTAACACTATAATCCAATGCCATCCTGCTTGTTGACTGCTATTGAATCAGAATTATGCAGAAAAACTATGTCCCCCATCTTAATTTTTGTTAGCCATTTTGATTTGTTTTTGCATGTTTACCTCTTAGGGGTTTGCCGTCACAGCAGTCTTAAAAATGTATTTTAATGTGTTAATGACAACCTTGATTCATCATGTTTTTTTCAGTTATTTCCCCTTTGTGTTAAATGGTGAGTAAGTGCATCGCTTAGCAAATTAATATTCTGTAGTAGAATATAACAAGTATTATCTCCTAACAAATTAAAATTGTAAACACTTGATTTTGAAATATTCTACAGCCCATGCTGACTTTTTTTCTGGTATGATGAAATATATCATCAACGTGAAAGCACAGCTGTTTTTGAAGACTTTGAGGAGCCTGAAAATGTGACATGGTAGTTTAAGGCTTAATATTGGAATAGATTATTTTGTAGCTATTGATTGAGCTTTGCTACATATGAAAAGAGGCCAATAAGAACTGTCTGTTACTTTGAAACGAGATGTCAAACACAGGAAAGCCCATGGATTGTTCCTGTCATACAACATGCTCAGCTTTTGCTATCTGTAAATTGCTTAAGGGTGCCTTTCTTGCATATGAAAAGTATTTTTTTTTTCACGAGGCTATAAAGGTCCTGTCCACAGACTTTAAATGGCTTTGATGGCTAATAATACAATTTATCTACTGCTTGAACAGTAATGTATTACACAACTGGGCCTTAAAGCTTGATAATGTTAACATTTGTATTTCTTTGAAATTAATTTATTAAAGTGCACATTATGTTCTCTCTTGATGAGAAATGCAAAAATAATTTTATTATTCTATAATAAAGTACAAATCAACGAAACTGTTTTTGTTTGTGTCTTTGATTTACTGTTCCGATCAACATTTAAACAAAAAAAACAAGAAAGTAACACATGATGGTCATGATGAGTTTTTGGGATAAGGATTGTATATTCAGGGTAGTGAACAATGGGTAAAAGTTAAAACATCTATTAATATTTTCGCAAATTCCTCCACCTTTCTGTGCTACACTATGAATATGACAAGTGTAAGATTATTATTAACTAAATTCAGTGTTAATAAATTAAATATTTGTCAAAATCTTATCAATTTTCATAGTAACCTTTGAATACAGGACTTTTACTTGTAACAGAGTATTCCTACACTCTGGTACTTCTACTTTTACTTAAGTACAAGGTCTGAGTACTTCTCTAACCGTTGATAAGTTCAATATTTATCAAAATCTCTCCACAAAAGAAACGTGGAAGTATAAACTCACAGAGGTTACATGAAGGCGGCATTCTTGATTGACAGCTTGACAGCTAATTGTGACGCAGTGAGTTAGCAGCATGTACGTAGGGTTAGCAGGTGGAGAGCCAAATTGAAAATGGCCAACTGGGAAGATGAGTACAACGTGGATGGCGTTGCTATTCAAAAACCTGCCGCAACATCAGCTCCAACTGAGTGGAAACCGTACCGCGATGACAGTCAGAAACAAAAGGAATATTTCGATGTGAGAAATGGAACCCGGTTTGCAGCCTCCAGAGATTGGAAAGCGGACCGTGGCGACCAGGAATCCGAATATAGAAGTCGTCGAGGCGGGGGCGAAGGTCGACCGTTTCCCCGGAGCTCCGGAGGCCCAGGACGGGGAACCTTTGGCGATGAAAAGTCGGACTCTTCACAGCCTGTGACTTTTGCTGTGGAAAATAGTTTAGTTGGCAGGATAATAGGTATGTTTTTAAAACAGTTATTCCAGTTTTAAATGGTGCTATAAACGTTGGAACCTATGCTAAATTGTATTGCTAGCTATGCTAAATCACTAGCTAGGCTAAATCAGCGGACTTCAGTTGGTGTCAAACTGTTGACGTTTGAGCAAATTGGTGAGGTACTGTACTCCATTTTCACAGCATGTGAATGTCAATGTACTTTAATTGACATGTTATATTTCCATAGCAGTACATTCACTTCAAAATGTTTTTATTTCATCCGTTGGAGCTAAATGCTACAGTTAGCTATCTTAGCCTAGGCCAAGTTAGCGTTGCTAGGCTAAGCAGTCACATGGCATTGGTTGCGTATTAGCCATTCTGCACAGATTCAGGAACGTGTGTGTGGGTATGATCTGTAACATTGCGTTAGTGTAGTTTATGTTGCATCTCTTTCCCTGCTGTATTTACAAGTGTGTAGATATGTTTGGGTAGACATTAAACACATTTAATCTTGTTAAAGGTAAAGGAGGAGCCAAAATCCGTGAACTTGAAGAGAGCACTGGTGCAAGGATTAAGGCAAGTTGGGTGTCGTTAGCGTCAAGCTAATGACGTAAGCGCACATCCATGAACATGTGGATTTCTTTGTAGCTTTAACATATAATAATGTATTATTGGTTTGTATTAATTGTAATAGTCCTGTATAATATATAATACAGTATTAATAATCTAAATCTTCAAAGTAGCTACTAATTAAATCGGTAAAATACATGTAGTGGTCTAAAAGGTAAAACATTTGCCTCCAAAATGTAGCAGAGTAAAAGCATAAAGTATCACAATGTGAGACTGACTGACTGACAATTTGTTAGGGGAGTTGTGGGCGTCATTGCAGAGCCTTGGTCAGGGCATGTTTAGGAAAGAGCTGCATGGATTGATCAAGTTGCCGATTTAAATTATAAGCCATCAATTTCAGTAAACAATAAGTCAAAATTGCTTGATTCCAGCTTCTTAAATGTCAATATGTTCTGGTGTCTCATGCCCTATGACAGTAATGTAAACAACTTTAAATTGTGGACAAAACAAGTAATATGGGGTCCTTTTGGGCTTTGAAAAACACTGATTGACCTGATGTTCACCTTTTTGACATAGAGACCAAATACTAGTTAATCTAGATTAATAATCATTAGGGATGCACCGAAAATTATCGGCCGAAAATGGTTAAAAAGGCCCTTTCGGCCGATTGCGATTTGTAAAACGTGTTCAGCAGACATTTCTAGAGGGGGTGTAACTGCAAAGACTTTCACCACTTCGGGATTACTCCACCACTTGAAATCAAAACACCCGGACAAATATGCGGAGTAAGATCAAATCACAAGCACTGACAGCGAGAGACTGTTCAGCGCTGCCTCTCATGTGCTTGATGAGAAGAGGAACAGACTTATGGCTGATAAAGCAGAGAAGCTAATGTTCATTAAAAAGAACCTCCCACTTTTCCTTAATAAGTAGAC